>NC_080638.1:4642390-4888076 GCF_027579445.1 Ammospiza nelsoni
TGACGTTTCCAATCACATGAATCTTCGATTGGGAAGCTGTTTTGGACAACTTTTCTTTCCTTCATGCCAAACACTTGGCAGACCTCCGTGCAACGTCCAGAAGACGATGGGAGATGTTTTCTGTGCTCCCGCAGGTTTTCCTTGCCAGACAGAGTGGAAAAGCTTTCTGCTAGGATGTAGACCACAAAAGACGCTAAAGACGAAGGTACGATGCTCTCCGGAGCTAAGAGCCGCTGCCGGGCTTCTTTCGGCAGAAGCGGCGCTAAGAGAGCACTGTGAGCGGTACAATCGTCTTTGCGCGAAGAAGCCGCTTCTTCGGCTCCGGGAGCCGGAGAGAGCGGCAGCATCGCAAAGGTGAAGAAGGAAGCTGTACAACACTGGGATTGTGTGCGCAGCTTGCCAACTGATAGAAAACAGTACCTTACACTTTCCTGACGTTTCCAATCACATGAATCTTCGATTGGAAGCTGTTTTGGACAACTTTTCTTTCCTTCATGCCAAACACTTGGCAGACCTCCGTGCAACGTCCAGAAGACGATGGGAGATGTTTTCTGTGCTCCGCAGGTTTTCCTTGCCAGACAGAGTGGAAAAGCTTTCTGCTAGGATGTAGACCACAAAAGACGCTAAAGACGAAGGTACGATGCTCTCCGGAGCTAAGAGCCGCTGCCGGGCTTCTTTCGGCAGAAGCGGCACTAAGAGAGCACTGTGACCGGCACAATCGTCTTTGCGCGAAGAAGCCGCTTCTTCGGCTCCGGGAGCCGGAGAGATCGGCAGCATCGGAAAGGTGAAGAAGGAAGCTGTACAACACTGGGATTGTGTGCGCAGCTTGCCAACTGATAGAAAACAGTACCTTACACTTTCCTGACGTTTCCAATCACATGAATATTCGATTGGAAGCTGTTTTGGACAACTTTTCTTTCCTTCATGCCAAACACTTGGCAGACCTCCGTGCAACGTCCAGAAGACGATGGGAGATGTTTTCTGTGCTCCGCAGGTTTTCCTTGCCAGACAGAGTGGAAAAGCTTTCTGCTAGGATGTAGACCACAAAAGACGCTAAAGACGAAGGCACGATGCTCTCCGGAGCTAAGAGCCGCTGCCGGGCTTCTTTCGGCAGAAGCGGCGCTAAGAGAGCACTGTGAGCGGTACAATCGTCTTTGCGCGAAGAAGCCGCTTCTTCGGCTCCGGGAGCCGGAGAGAGCGGCAGCATCGGAAAGGTGAAGAAGGAAGCTGTACAACACTGGGATTGTGTGCGCAGCTTGCCAACTGATAGAAAACAGTACCTTACCACTTTCCTGACGTTTCCAATCACATGAATATTCGATTGGAAGCTCTTTTGGACAACTTTTCTTTCCTTCATGCCAAACACTTGGCAGACCTCCGTGCAACGTCCAGAACTCGATGGGAGATGTTTTCTGTGCTCCCGCAGGTTTTCCTTGCCAGACAGAGTGGAAAAGCTTTCTGCTAGGATGTAGACCACAAAAGACGCTAAAGACGAAGGTACGATGCTCTCCGGAGCTAAGAGCCGCTGCCGGGCTTCTTTCGGCAGAAGCGGCGCTAAGAGAGCACTGTGAGCGGTACAATCGTCTTTGCGCGAAGAAGCCGCTTCTTCGGCTCCGGAGCCGGAGAGAGCGGCAGCATCGGAAAGGTGAAGAAGGAAGCTGTACAACACTGGGATTGTGTGCGCAGCTTGCCAACTGATAGAAAACAGTACCTTACACTTTCCTGACGTTTCCAATCACATGAATATTCGATTGGAAGCTGTTTTGGACAACTTTTCTTTCCTTCATGCCAAACACTTGGCAGACCTCCGTGCAACGTCCATAAGACGATGGGAGATGTTTTCTGTGCTCCCGCAGGTTTTCCTTGCCAGACAGAGTGGAAAAGCTTTCTGCTAGGATGTAGACCACAAAAGACGCTAAAGACGAAGGTACGATGCTCTCCGGAGCTAAGAGCCGCTCCCGGGCTTCTTTCGGCAGAAGCGGCGCTAAGAGAGCACTGTGAGCGGTACAATCGTCTTTGCGCGAAGAAGCCGCTTCTTCGGCTCCGGGAGCCGGAGAGAGCGGCGGCAACGGAAAACTGAAGAAGGAAGCTGTACAACACTGGGATTGTGTGCGCAGCTTGGCAACTGATAGAAAACAGTACCTTACACTTTCCTGACGTTTCCAATCACATGAATCTTCGATTGGAAGCTGTTTTGGACAACTTTTCTTTCCTTCATGCCAAACACTTGGCAGACCTCCGTGCAACGTCCAGAGACGATGGGAGATGTTTTCTGTGCTCCCGCAGGTTTTCCTTGCCAGACAGAGTGGAAAAGCTTTCTGCTAGGATGTAGACCACAAAAGACGCTAAAGACGAAGGCACGATGCTCTCCGGAGCTAAGAGCCGCTGCCGGGCTTCTTTCGGCAGAAGCGGCGCTAAGAGAGCACTGTGAGCGGTACAATCGTCTTTGCGCGAAGAAGCCGCTTCTTCGGCTCCGGGAGCCGGAGAGAGCGGCAGCATCGGAAAGGTGAAGAAGGAAGCTGTACAACACTGGGATTGTGTGCGCAGCTTGCCAACTGATAGAAAACAGTACCTTACCACTTTCCTGACGTTTCCAATCACATGAATATTCGATTGGAAGCTCTTTTGGACAACTTTTCTTTCCTTCATGCCAAACACTTGGCAGACCTCCGTGCAACGTCCAGAAGACGATGGGAGATGTTTTCTGTGCTCGCGCAGGTTTTCCTTGCCAGACAGAGTGGAAAAGCTTTCTGCTAGGATGTAGACCACAAAAGACGCTAAAGACGAAGGTTACGATGCTCTCCGGAGCTAAGAGCCGCTGCCGGGCTTCTTTCGGCAGAAGCGGCGCTAAGAGAGCACTGTGAGCGGTACAATCGTCTTTGCGCGAAGAAGCCGCTTCTTCGGCTCCGGGAGCCGGAGAGAGCGGCAGCATCGCAAAGGTGAAGAAGGAAGCTGTACAACACTGGGATTGTGTGCGCAGCTTGCCAACTGATAGAAAACAGTACCTTACACTTTCCTGACGTTTCCAATCACACGAATCTTCGATTGGAAGCTGTTTTGGACAACTTTTCTTTCCTTCATGCCAAACACTTGGCAGACCTCCGTGCAACGTCCAGAAGACGATGGGAGATGTTTTCTGTGCTCCCGCAGGTTTTCCTTGCCAGACAGAGTGGAAAAGCTTTCTGCTAGGATGTAGACCACAAAAGACGCTAAAGACGAAGGTACGATGCTCTCCGGAGCTAAGAGCCGCTGCCGGGCTTCTTTCGGCAGAAGCGGCGCTAAGAGAGCACTGTGAGCGGTACAATCGTCTTTGCGCGAAGAAGCCGCTCTTCGGCTCCGGGAGCCGGAGAGAGCGGCAGCATCGGAAAGGTGAAGAAGGAAGCTGTACAACACTGGGATTGTGTGCGCAGCTTGCCAACTGATAGAAAACAGTACCTTACACTTTCCTGACGTTTCCAATCACATGAATATTCGATTGGAAGCTGTTTTGGACAACTTTTCTTTCCTTCATGCCAAACACTTGGCAGACCTCCGTGCAACGTCCATAAGACGATGGGAGATGTTTTCTGTGCTCCCGCAGGTTTTCCTTGCCAGACAGAGTGGAAAAGCTTTCTGCTAGGATGTAGACCACAAAAGACGCTAAAGACGAAGGTACGATGCTCTCCGGAGCTAAGAGCCGCTGCCGGGCTTCTTTCGGCAGAAGCGGCGCTAAGAGAGCACTGTGAGCGGTACAATCGTCTTTGCGCGAAGAAGCCGCTTCTTCGGCTCCGGGAGCCGGAGAGAGCGGCAGCATCGCAAAGGTGAAGAAGGAAGCTGTACAACACTGGGATTGTGTGCGCAGCTTGCCAACTGATAGAAAACAGTACCTTACCACTTTCCTGACGTTTCCAATCACATGAATCTTCGATTGGAAGCTGTTTTGGACAACTTTTCTTTCCTTCATGCCAAACACTTGGCAGACCTCCGTGCAACGTCCAGAAGACGATGGGAGATGTTTTCTGTGCTCCCGCAGGTTTTCCTTGCCAGACAGAGTGGAAAAGCTTTCTGCTAGGATGTAGACCACAAAAGACGCTAAAGACGAAGGTACGATGCTCTCCGGAGCTAAGAGCCGCTGCCGGGCTTCTTTCGGCAGAAGCGGCACTAAGAGAGCACTGTGACCGGCACAATCGTCTTTGCGCGAAGAAGCCGCTTCTTCGGCTCCGGGAGCCGGAGAGATCGGCAGCATCGGAAAGGTGAAGAAGGAAGCTGTACAACACTGGGATTGTGTGCGCAGCTTGCCAACTGATAGAAAACAGTACCTTACACTTTCCTGACGTTTCCAATCACATGAATATTCGATTGGAAGCTGTTTTGGACAACTTTTCTTTCCTTCATGCCAAACACTTGGCAGACCTCCGTGCAACGTCCAGAAGACGATGGGAGATGTTTTCTGTGCTCCCGCAGGTTTTCCTTGCCAGACAGAGTGGAAAAGCTTTCTGCTAGGATGTAGACCACAAAAGACGCTAAAGACGAAGGCACGATGCTCTCCGGAGCTAAGAGCCGCTGCCGGGCTTCTTTCGGCAGAAGCGGCGCTAAGAGAGCACTGTGAGCGGTACAATCGTCTTTGCGCGAAGAAGCCGCTTCTTCGGCTCCGGGAGCCGGAGAGAGCGGCAGCATCGGAAAGGTGAAGAAGGAAGCTGTACAACACTGGGATTGTGTGCGCAGCTTGCCAACTGATAGAAAACAGTACCTTACCACTTTCCTGACGTTTCCAATCACATGAATCTTCGATTGGAAGCTCTTTTGGACAACTTTTCTTTCCTTCATGCCAAACACTTGGCAGACCTCCGTGCAACGTCCAGAAGACGATGGGAGATGTTTTCTGTGCTCCCGCAGGTTTTCCTTGCCAGACAGAGTGGAAAAGCTTTCTGCTAGGATGTAGACCACAAAAGACGCTAAAGACGAAGGTACGATGCTCTCCGGAGCTAAGAGCCGCTGCCGGGCTTCTTTCGGCAGAAGCGGCGCTAAGAGAGCACTGTGAGCGGTACAATCGTCTTTGCGCGAAGAAGCCGCTTCTTCGGCTCCGGGAGCCGGAGAGAGCGGCAGCATCGGAAAGGTGAAGAAGGAAGCTGTACAACACTGGGATTGTGTGCGCAGCTTGCCAACTGATAGAAAACAGTACCTTACACTTTCCTGACGTTTCCAATCACATGAATCTTCGATTGGAAGCTCTTTTGGACAACTTTTCTTTCCTTCATGCCAAACACTTGGCAGACCTCCGTGCAACGTCCAGAACTCGATGGGAGATGTTTTCTGTGCTCCCGCAGGTTTTCCTTGCCAGACAGAGTGGAAAAGCTTTCTGCTAGGATGTAGACCACAAAAGACGCTAAAGACGAAGGTACGATGCTCTCCGGAGCTAAGAGCCGCTGCCGGGCTTCTTTCGGCAGAAGCGGCGCTAAGAGAGCACTGTGAGCGGTACAATCGTCTTTGCGCGAAGAAGCCGCTTCTTCGGCTCCGGGAGCCGGAGAGAGCGGCAGCATCGGAAAGGTGAAGAAGGAAGATGTACAACACTGGGATTGTGTGCGCAGCTTGCCAACTGATAGAAAACAGTACCTTACACTTTCCTGACGTTTCCAATCACATGAATCTTCGATTGGAAGCTGTTTTGGACAACTTTTCTTTCCTTCATGCCAAACACTTGGCAGACCTCCGTGCAACGTCCAGAAGACGATGGGAGATGTTTTCTGTGCTCCCGCAGGTTTTCCTTGCCAGACAGAGTGGAAAAGCTTTCTGCTAGGATGTAGACCACAAAAGACGCTAAAGACGAAGGTACGATGCTCTCCGGAGCTAAGAGCCGCTGCCGGGCTTCTTTCGGCAGAAGCGGCGCTAAGAGAGCACTGTGAGCGGTACAATCGTCTTTGCGCGAAGAAGCCGCTTCTTCGGCTCCGGGAGCCGGAGAGAGCGGCAGCATCGCAAAGGTGAAGAAGGAAGCTGTACAACACTGGGATTGTGTGCGCAGCTTGCCAACTGATAGAAAACAGTACCTTACACTTTCCTGACGTTTCCAATCACATGAATATTCGATTGGAAGCTGTTTTGGACAACTTTTCTTTCCTTCATGCCAAACACTTGGCAGACCTCCGTGCAACGTCCAGAAGACGATGGGAGATGTTTTCTGTGCTCGCGCAGGTTTTCCTTGCCAGACAGAGTGGAAAAGCTTTCTGCTAGGATGTAGACCACAAAAGACGCTAAAGACGAAGGTACGATGCTCTCCGGAGCTAAGAGCCGCTGCCGGGCTTCTTTCGGCAGAAGCGGCGCTAAGAGAGCACTGTGAGCGGTACAATCGTCTTTGCGCGAAGAAGCCGCTTCTTCGGCTCCGGGAGCCGGAGAGAGCGGCAGCATCGCAAAGGTGAAGAAGGAAGCTGTACAACACTGGGATTGTGTGCGCAGCTTGCCAAGTGATAGAAAACAGTACCTTACACTTTCCTGACGTTTCCAATCACATGAATCTTCGATTGGAAGCTGTTTTGGACAACTTTTCTTTCCTTCATGCCAAACACTTGGCAGACCTCCGTGCAACGTCCAGAAGACGATGGGAGGTGTTTTCTGTGCTCCCGCAGGTTTTCCTTGCCAGACAGAGTGGAAAAGCTTTCTGCTAGGATGTAGACCACAAAAGACGCTAAAGACGAAGGCACGATGCTCTCCGGAGCTAAGAGCCGCTGCCGGGCTTCTTTCGGCAGAAGCGGCGCTAAGAGAGCACTGTGAGCGGTACAATCGTCTTTGCGCGAAGAAGCCGCTTCTTCGGCTCCGGGAGCCGGAGAGAGCGGCAGCAACGGAAAACTGAAGAAGGAAGCTGTACAACACTGGGATTGTGTGCGCAGCTTGCCAACTGATAGAAAACAGTACCTTACCACTTTCCTGACGTTTCCAATCACATGAATATTCGATTGGAAGCTCTTTTGGACAACTTTTCTTTCCTTCATGCCAAACACTTGGCAGACCTCCGTGCAACGTCCAGAACTCGATGGGAGATGTTTTCTGTGCTCCCGCAGGTTTTCCTTGCCAGACAGAGTGGAAAAGCTTTCTGCTAGGATGTAGACCACAAAAGACGCTAAAGACGAAGGTACGATGCTCTCCGGAGCTAAGAGCCGCTGCCGGGCTTCTTTCGGCAGAAGCGGCGCTAAGAGAGCACTGTGAGCGGTACAATCGTCTTTGCGCGAAGAAGCCGCTTCTTCGGCTCCGGGAGCCGGAGAGAGCGGCAGCATCGGAAAGGTGAAGAAGGAAGCTGTACAACACTGGGATTGTGTGCGCAGCTTGCCAACTGATAGAAAACAGTACCTTACACTTTCCTGACGTTTCCAATCACATGAATCTTCGATTGGAAGCTGTTTTGGACAACTTTTCTTTCCTTCATGCCAAACACTTGGCAGACCTCCGTGCAACGTCCAGAAGACGATGGGAGATGTTTTCTGTGCTCCCGCAGGTTTTCCTTGCCAGACAGAGTGGAAAAGCTTTCTGCTAGGATGTAGACCACAAAAGACGCTAAAGACGAAGGTACGATGCTCTCCGGAGCTAAGAGCCGCTGCCGGGCTTCTTTCGGCAGAAGCGGCGCTAAGAGAGCACTGTGAGCGGTACAATCGTCTTTGCGCGAAGAAGCCGCTTCTTCGGCTCCGGGAGCCGGAGAGAGCGGCAGCATCGCAAAGGTGAAGAAGGAAGCTGTACAACACTGGGATTGTGTGCGCAGCTTGCCAACTGATAGAAAACAGTACCTTACACTTTCCTGACGTTTCCAATCACATGAATATTCGATTGGAAGCTGTTTTGGACAACTTTTCTTTCCTTCATGCCAAACACTTGGCAGACCTCCGTGCAACGTCCAGAAGACGATGGGAGATGTTTTCTGTGCTCCCGCAGGTTTTCCTTGCCAGACAGAGTGGAAAAGCTTTCTGCTAGGATGTAGACCACAAAAGACGCTAAAGACGAAGGTACGATGCTCTCCGGAGCTAAGAGCCGCTGCCGGGCTTCTTTCGGCAGAAGCGGAGCTAAGAGAGCACTGTGAGCGGTACAATCGTCTTTGCGCGAAGAAGCCGCTTCTTCGGCTCCGGGAGCCGGAGAGAGCGGCAGCATCGCAAAGGTGAAGAAGGAAGCTGTACAACACTGGGATTGTGTGCGCAGCTTGCCAACTGATAGAAAACAGTACCTTACCACTTTCCTGACGTTTCCAATCACATGAATATTCGATTGGAAGCTGTTTTGGACAACTTTTCTTTCCTTCATGCCAAACACTTGGCAGACCTCCGTGCAACGTCCAGAAGACGATGGGAGATGTTTTCTGTGCTCCCGCAGGTTTTCCTTGCCAGACAGAGTGGAAAAGCTTTCTGCTAGGATGTAGACCACAAAAGACGCTAAAGACGAAGGTACGATGCTCTCCGGAGCTAAGAGCCGCTGCCGGGCTTCTTTCGGCAGAAGCGGCGCTAAGAGAGCACTGTGAGCGGTACAATCGTCTTTGCGCGAAGAAGCCGCTTCTTCGGCTCCGGGAGCCGGAGAGAGCGGCAGCATCGCAAAGGTGAAGAAGGAAGCTGTACAACACTGGGATTGTGTGCGCAGCTTGCCAACTGATAGAAAACAGTACCTTACACTTTCCTGACGTTTCCAATCACATGAATCTTCGATTGGAAGCTGTTTTGGACAACTTTTCTTTCCTTCATGCCAAACACTTGGCAGACCTCCGTGCAACGTCCAGAAGACGATGGGAGATGTTTTCTGTGCTCCCGCAGGTTTTCCTTGCCAGACAGAGTGGAAAAGCTTTCTGCTAGGATGTAGACCACAAAAGACGCTAAAGACGAAGGTACGATGCTCTCCGGAGCTAAGAGCCGCTGCCGGGCTTCTTTCGGCAGAAGCGGCGCTAAGAGAGCACTGTGAGCGGTACAATCGTCTTTGCGCGAAGAAGCGGCTTCTTCGGCTCCGGGAGCCGGAGAGAGCGGCAGCATCGGAAAGGTGAAGAAGGAAGCTGTACAACACTGGGATTGTGTGCGCAGCTTGCCAACAGATAGAAAACAGTACCTTACCACTTTCCTGACGTTTCCAATCACATGAATATTCGATTGGAAGCTGTTTTGGACAACTTTTCTTTCCTTCATGCCAAACACTTGGCAGACCTCCGTGCAACGTCCAGAACTCGATGGGAGATGTTTTCTGTGCTCCCGCAGGTTTTCCTTGCCAGACAGAGTGGAAAAGCTTTCTGCTAGGATGTAGACCACAAAAGACGCTAAAGACGAAGGTACGATGCTCTCCGGAGCTAAGAGCCGCTCCCGGGCTTCTTTCGGCAGAAGCGGCACTAAGAGAGCACTGTGAGCGGTACAATCGTCTTTGCGCGAAGAAGCCGCTTCTTCGGCTCCGGGAGCCGGAGAGAGCGGCAGCATCGCAAAGGTGAAGAAGGAAGCTGTACAACACTGGGATTGTGTGCGCAGCTTGCCAACTGATAGAAAACAGTACCTTACACTTTCCTGACGTTTCCAATCACATGAATATTCGATTGGAAGCTCTTTTGGACAACTTTTCTTTCCTTCATGCCAAACACTTGGCAGACCTCCGTGCAACGTCCAGAAGACGATGGGAGATGTTTTCTGTGCTCCCGCAGGTTTTCCTTGCCAGACAGAGTGGAAAAGCTTTCTGCTAGGATGTAGACCACAAAAGACGCTAAAGACGAAGGTACGATGCTCTCCGGAGCTAAGAGCCGCTGCCGGGCTTCTTTCGGCAGAAGCGGCACTAAGAGAGCACTGTGAGCGGTACAATCGTCTTTGCGCGAAGAAGCCGCTTCTTCGGCTCCGGGAGCCGGAGAGAGCGGCAGCAACGGAAAACTGAAGAAGGAAGCTGTACAACACTGGGATTGTGTGCGCAGCTTGCCAACTGATAGAAAACAGTACCTTACACTTTCCTGACGTTTCCAATCACATGAATCTTCGATTGGAAGCTGTTTTGGACAACTTTTCTTTCCTTCATGCCAAACACTTGGCAGACCTCCGTGCAACGTCCAGAAGACGATGGGAGATGTTTTCTGTGCTCCCGCAGGTTTTCCTTGCCAGACAGAGTGGAAAAGCTTTCTGCTAGGATGTAGACCACAAAAGACGCTAAAGACGAAGGTACGATGCTCTCCGGAGCTAAGAGCCGCTGCCGGGCTTCTTTCGGCAGAAGCGGCGCTAAGAGAGCACTGTGAGCGGTACAATCGTCTTTGCGCGAAGAAGCCGCTTCTTCGGCTCCGGGAGCCGGAGAGAGCGGCAGCATCGCAAAGGTGAAGAAGGAAGCTGTACAACACTGGGATTGTGTGCGCAGCTTGCCAACTGATAGAAAACAGTACCTTACACTTTCCTGACGTTTCCAATCACATGAATATTCGATTGGAAGCTGTTTTGGACAACTTTTCTTTCCTTCATGCCAAACACTTGGCAGACCTCCGTGCAACGTCCAGAAGACGATGGGAGATGTTTTCTGTGCTCCCGCAGGTTTTCCTTGCCAGACAGAGTGGAAAAGCTTTCTGCTAGGATGTAGACCACAAAAGACGCTAAAGACGAAGGTACGATGCTCTCCGGAGCTAAGAGCCGCTGCCGGGCTTCTTTCGGCAGAAGCGGCACTAAGAGAGCACTGTGACCGGCACAATCGTCTTTGCGCGAAGAAGCCGCTTCTTCGGCTCCGGGAGCCGGAGAGATCGGCAGCATCGGAAAGGTGAAGAAGGAAGCTGTACAACACTGGGATTGTGTGCGCAGCTTGCCAACTGATAGAAAACAGTACCTTACACTTTCCTGACGTTTCCAATCACATGAATATTCGATTGGAAGCTGTTTTGGACAACTTTTCTTTCCTTCATGCCAAACACTTGGCAGACCTCCGTGCAACGTCCAGAAGACGATGGGAGATGTTTTCTGTGCTCCCGCAGGTTTTCCTTGCCAGACAGAGTGGAAAAGCTTTCTGCTAGGATGTAGACCACAAAAGACGCTAAAGACGAAGGCACGATGCTCTCCGGAGCTAAGAGCCGCTGCCGGGCTTCTTTCGGCAGAAGCGGCGCTAAGAGAGCACTGTGAGCGGTACAATCGTCTTTGCGCGAAGAAGCCGCTTCTTCGGCTCCGGGAGCCGGAGAGAGCGGCAGCATCGGAAAGGTGAAGAAGGAAGCTGTACAACACTGGGATTGTGTGCGCAGCTTGCCAACTGATAGAAAACAGTACCTTACCACTTTCCTGACGTTTCCAATCACATGAATCTTCGATTGGAAGCTCTTTTGGACAACTTTTCTTTCCTTCATGCCAAACACTTGGCAGACCTCCGTGCAACGTCCAGAACTCGATGGGAGATGTTTTCTGTGCTCGCGCAGGTTTTCCTTGCCAGACAGAGTGGAAAAGCTTTCTGCTAGGATGTAGACCACAAAAGACGCTAAAGACGAAGGTACGATGCTCTCCGGAGCTAAGAGCCGCTGCCGGGCTTCTTTCGGCAGAAGCGGCGCTAAGAGAGCACTGTGAGCGGTACAATCGTCTTTGCGCGAAGAAGCCGCTTCTTCGGCTCCGGGAGCCGGAGAGAGCGGCAGCATCGCAAAGGTGAAGAAGGAAGCTGTACAACACTGGGATTGTGTGCGCAGCTTGCCAACTGATAGAAAACAGTACCTTACCACTTTCCTGACGTTTCCAATCACATGAATCTTCGATTGGAAGCTGTTTTGGACAACTTTTCTTTCCTTCATGCCAAACACTTGGCAGACCTCCGTGCAACGTCCAGAACTCGATGGGAGATGTTTTCTGTGCTCCCGCAGGTTTTCCTTGCCAGACAGAGTGGAAAAGCTTTCTGCTAGGATGTAGACCACAAAAGACGCTAAAGACGAAGGTACGATGCTCTCCGGAGCTAAGAGCCGCTCCCGGGCTTCTTTCGGCAGAAGCGGCGCTAAGAGAGCACTGTGAGCGGTACAATCGTCTTTGCGCGAAGAAGCCGCTTCTTCGGCTCCGGGAGCCGGAGAGAGCGGCAGCAACGGAAAACTGAAGAAGGAAGCTGTACAACACTGGGATTGTGTGCGCAGCTTGCCAACTGATAGAAAACAGTACCTTACACTTTCCTGACGTTTCCAATCACATGAATCTTCGATTGGAAGCTGTTTTGGACAACTTTTCTTTCCTTCATGCCAAACACTTGGCAGACCTCCGTGCAACGTCCAGAAGACGATGGGAGATGTTTTCTGTGCTCCCGCAGGTTTTCCTTGCCAGACAGAGTGGAAAAGCTTTCTGCTAGGATGTAGACCACAAAAGACGCTAAAGACGAAGGTACGATGCTCTCCGGAGCTAAGAGCCGCTGCCGGGCTTCTTTCGGCAGAAGCGGCGCTAAGAGAGCACTGTGAGCGGTACAATCGTCTTTGCGCGAAGAAGCCGCTTCTTCGGCTCCGGGAGCCGGAGAGAGCGGCAGCATCGCAAAGGTGAAGAAGGAAGCTGTACAACACTGGGATTGTGTGCGCAGCTTGCCAACTGATAGAAAACAGTACCTTACACTTTCCTGACGTTTCCAATCACATGAATATTCGATTGGAAGCTGTTTTGGACAACTTTTCTTTCCTTCATGCCAAACACTTGGCAGACCTCCGTGCAACGTCCAGAAGACGATGGGAGATGTTTTCTGTGCTCCCGCAGGTTTTCCTTGCCAGACAGAGTGGAAAAGCTTTCTGCTAGGATGTAGACCACAAAAGACGCTAAAGACGAAGGTACGATGCTCTCCGGAGCTAAGAGCCGCTGCCGGGCTTCTTTCGGCAGAAGCGGCACTAAGAGAGCACTGTGACCGGCACAATCGTCTTTGCGCGAAGAAGCCGCTTCTTCGGCTCCGGGAGCCGGAGAGATCGGCAGCATCGGAAAGGTGAAGAAGGAAGCTGTACAACACTGGGATTGTGTGCGCAGCTTGCCAACTGATAGAAAACAGTACCTTACACTTTCCTGACGTTTCCAATCACATGAATATTCGATTGGAAGCTGTTTTGGACAACTTTTCTTTCCTTCATGCCAAACACTTGGCAGACCTCCGTGCAACGTCCAGAAGACGATGGGAGATGTTTTCTGTGCTCCCGCAGGTTTTCCTTGCCAGACAGAGTGGAAAAGCTTTCTGCTAGGATGTAGACCACAAAAGACGCTAAAGACGAAGGCACGATGCTCTCCGGAGCTAAGAGCCGCTGCCGGGCTTCTTTCGGCAGAAGCGGCGCTAAGAGAGCACTGTGAGCGGTACAATCGTCTTTGCGCGAAGAAGCCGCTTCTTCGGCTCCGGGAGCCGGAGAGAGCGGCAGCATCGGAAAGGTGAAGAAGGAAGCTGTCCAACACTGGGATTGTGTGCGCAGCTTGCCAACTGATAGAAAACAGTACCTTACCACTTTCCTGACGTTTCCAATCACATGAATCTTCGATTGGAAGCTCTTTTGGACAACTTTTCTTTCCTTCATGCCAAACACTTGGCAGACCTCCGTGCAACGTCCAGAACTCGATGGGAGATGTTTTCTGTGCTCGCGCAGGTTTTCCTTGCCAGACAGAGTGGAAAAGCTTTCTGCTAGGATGTAGACCACAAAAGACGCTAAAGACGAAGGCACGATGCTCTCCGGAGCTAAGAGCCGCTGCCGGGCTTCTTTCGGCAGAAGCGGCGCTAAGAGAGCACTGTGAGCGGTACAATCGTCTTTGCGCGAAGAAGCCGCTTCTTCGGCTCCGGGAGCCGGAGAGAGCGGCAGCATCGGAAAGGTGAAGAAGGAAGCTGTACAACACTGGGATTGTGTGCGCAGCTTGCCAACTGATAGAAAACAGTACCTTACCACTTTCCTGACGTTTCCAATCACATGAATCTTCGATTGGAAGCTGTTTTGGACAACTTTTCTTTCCTTCATGCCAAACACTTGGCAGACCTCCGTGCAACGTCCAGAACTCGATGGGAGATGTTTTCTGTGCTCCCGCAGGTTTTCCTTGCCAGACAGAGTGGAAAAGCTTTCTGCTAGGATGTAGACCACAAAAGACGCTAAAGACGAAGGTACGATGCTCTCCGGAGCTAAGAGCCGCTCCCGGGCTTCTTTCGGCAGAAGCGGCGCTAAGAGAGCACTGTGAGCGGTACAATCGTCTTTGCGCGAAGAAGCCGCTTCTTCGGCTCCGGGAGCCGGAGAGAGCGGCAGCAACGGAAAACTGAAGAAGGAAGCTGTACAACACTGGGATTGTGTGCGCAGCTTGGCAACTGATAGAAAACAGTACCTTACACTTTCCTGACGTTTCCAATCACATGAATATTCGATTGGAAGCTGTTTTGGACAACTTTTCTTTCCTTCATGCCAAACACTTGGCAGACCTCCGTGCAACGTCCAGAACTCGATGGGAGATGTTTTCTGTGCTCCCGCAGGTTTTCCTTGCCAGACAGAGTGGAAAATCTTTCTGCTAGGATGTAGACCACAAAAGACGCTAAAGACGAAGGTACGATGCTCTCCGGAGCTAAGAGCCGCTGCCGGGCTTCTTTCGGCAGAAGCGGCGCTAAGAGAGCACTGTGAGCGGTACAATCGTCTTTGCGCGAAGAAGCCGCTTCTTCGGCTCCGGGAGCCGGAGAGAGCGGCAGCATCGCAAAGGTGAAGAAGGAAGCTGTACAACACTGGGATTGTGTGCGCAGCTTGCCAACTGATAGAAAACAGTACCTTACACTTTCCTGACGTTTCCAATCACACGAATCTTCGATTGGAAGCTGTTTTGGACAACTTTTCTTTCCTTCATGCCAAACACTTGGCAGACCTCCGTGCAACGTCCAGAAGACGATGGGAGATGTTTTCTGTGCTCCCGCAGGTTTTCCTTGCCAGACAGAGTGGAAAAGCTTTCTGCTAGGATGTAGACCACAAAAGACGCTAAAGACGAAGGTACGATGCTCTCCGGAGCTAAGAGCCGCTGCCGGGCTTCTTTCGGCAGAAGCGGCGCTAAGAGAGCACTGTGAGCGGTACAATCGTCTTTGCGCGAAGAAGCCGCTTCTTCGGCTCCGGGAGCCGGAGAGAGCGGCAGCATCGGAAAGGTGAAGAAGGAAGCTGTACAACACTGGGATTGTGTGCGCAGCTTGCCAACTGATAGAAAACAGTACCTTACCACTTTCCTGACGTTTCCAATCACATGAATCTTCGATTGGAAGCTGTTTTGGACAACTTTTCTTTCCTTCATGCCAAACACTTGGCAGACCTCCGTGCAACGTCCAGAACTCGATGGGAGATGTTTTCTGTGCTCCCGCAGGTTTTCCTTGCCAGACAGAGTGGAAAAGCTTTCTGCTAGGATGTAGACCACAAAAGACGCTAAAGACGAAGGTACGATGCTCTCCGGAGCTAAGAGCCGCTCCCGGGCTTCTTTCGGCAGAAGCGGCGCTAAGAGAGCACTGTGAGCGGTACAATCGTCTTTGCGCGAAGAAGCCGCTTCTTCAGCTCCGGGAGCCGGAGAGAGCGGCAGCAACGGAAAACTGAAGAAGGAAGCTGTACAACACTGGGATTGTGTGCGCAGCTTGCCAACTGATAGAAAACAGTACCTTACACTTTCCTGACGTTTCCAATCACATGAATCTTCGATTGGAAGCTGTTTTGGACAACTTTTCTTTCCTTCATGCCAAACACTTGGCAGACCTCCGTGCAACGTCCAGAAGACGATGGGAGATGTTTTCTGTGCTCCCGCAGGTTTTCCTTGCCAGACAGAGTGGAAAAGCTTTCTGCTAGGATGTAGACCACAAAAGACGCTAAAGACGAAGGTACGATGCTCTCCGGAGCTAAGAGCCGCTGCCGGGCTTCTTTCGGCAGAAGCGGCACTAAGAGAGCACTGTGAGCGGTACAATCGTCTTTGCGCGAAGAAGCCGCTTCTTCGGCTCCGGGAGCCGGAGAGAGCGGCAGCATCGGAAAGGTGAAGAAGGAAGCTGTACAACACTGGGATTGTGTGCGCAGCTTGCCAACTGATAGAAAACAGTACCTTACCACTTTCCTGACGTTTCCAATCACATGAATATTCGATTGGAAGCTGTTTTGGACAACTTTTCTTTCCTTCATGCCAAACACTTGGCAGACCTCCGTGCAACGTCCAGAACTCGATGGGAGATGTTTTCTGTGCTCCCGCAGGTTTTCCTTGCCAGACAGAGTGGAAAAGCTTTCTGCTAGGATGTAGACCACAAAAGACGCTAAAGACGAAGGTACGATGCTCTCCGGAGCTAAGAGCCGCTCCCGGGCTTCTTTCGGCAGAAGCGGCGCTAAGAGAGCACTGTGAGCGGTACAATCGTCTTTGCGCGAAGAAGCCGCTTCTTCGGCTCCGGGAGCCGGAGAGAGCGGCAGCAACGGAAAACTGAAGAAGGAAGCTGTACAACACTGGGATTGTGTGCGCAGCTTGCCAACTGATAGAAAACAGTACCTTACACTTTCCTGACGTTTCCAATCACATGAATCTTCGATTGGAAGCTGTTTTGGACAACTTTTCTTTCCTTCATGCCAAACACTTGGCAGACCTCCGTGCAACGTCCAGAAGACGATGGGAGATGTTTTCTGTGCTCCCGCAGGTTTTCCTTGCCAGACAGAGTGGAAAAGCTTTCTGCTAGGATGTAGACCACAAAAGACGCTAAAGACGAAGGTACGATGCTCTCCGGAGCTAAGAGCCGCTGCCGGGCTTCTTTCGGCAGAAGCGGCGCTAAGAGAGCACTGTGAGCGGTACAATCGTCTTTGCGCGAAGAAGCCGCTTCTTCGGCTCCGGGAGCCGGAGAGAGCGGCAGCATCGCAAAGGTGAAGAAGGAAGCTGTACAACACTGGGATTGTGTGCGCAGCTTGCCAACTGATAGAAAACAGTACCTTACACTTTCCTGACGTTTCCAATCACATGAATCTTCGATTGGAAGCTGTTTTGGACAACTTTTCTTTCCTTCATGCCAAACACTTGGCAGACCTCCGTGCAACGTCCAGAAGACGATGGGAGATGTTTTCTGTGCTCCCGCAGGTTTTCCTTGCCAGACAGAGTGGAAAAGCTTTCTGCTAGGATGTAGACCACAAAAGACGCTAAAGACGAAGGTACGATGCTCTCCGGAGCTAAGAGCCGCTGCCGGGCTTCTTTCGGCAGAAGCGGCACTAAGAGAGCACTGTGACCGGCACAATCGTCTTTGCGCGAAGAAGCCGCTTCTTCGGCTCCGGGAGCCGGAGAGATCGGCAGCATCGGAAAGGTGAAGAAGGAAGCTGTACAACACTGGGATTGTGTGCGCAGCTTGCCAACTGATAGAAAACAGTACCTTACACTTTCCTGACGTTTCCAATCACATGAATATTCGATTGGAAGCTGTTTTGGACAACTTTTCTTTCCTTCATGCCAAACACTTGGCAGACCTCCGTGCAACGTCCAGAAGACGATGGGAGATGTTTTCTGTGCTCCCGCAGGTTTTCCTTGCCAGACAGAGTGGAAAAGCTTTCTGCTAGGATGTAGACCACAAAAGACGCTAAAGACGAAGGCACGATGCTCTCCGGAGCTAAGAGCCGCTGCCGGGCTTCTTTCGGCAGAAGCGGCGCTAAGAGAGCACTGTGAGCGGTACAATCGTCTTTGCGCGAAGAAGCCGCTTCTTCGGCTCCGGGAGCCGGAGAGAGCGGCAGCATCGCAAAGGTGAAGAAGGAAGCTGTACAACACTGGGATTGTGTGCGCAGCTTGCCAACTGATAGAAAACAGTACCTTACCACTTTCCTGACGTTTCCAATCACATGAATATTCGATTGGAAGCTCTTTTGGACAACTTTTCTTTCCTTCATGCCAAACACTTGGCAGACCTCCGTGCAACGTCCAGAACTCGATGGGAGATGTTTTCTGTGCTCC
Organism: Ammospiza nelsoni; assembly: GCF_027579445.1. Lineage (NCBI taxonomy): Eukaryota > Metazoa > Chordata > Aves > Passeriformes > Passerellidae > Ammospiza > Ammospiza nelsoni. The sequence goes on from NC_080638.1 coordinate 4,660,201, forward strand.
CGCAGGTTTTCCTTGCCAGACAGAGTGGAAAAGCTTTCTGCTAGGATGTAGACCACAAAAGACGCTAAAGACGAAGGTACGATGCTCTCCGGAGCTAAGAGCCGCTGCCGGGCTTCTTTCGGCAGAAGCGGCGCTAAGAGAGCACTGTGAGCGGTACAATCGTCTTTGCGCGAAGAAGCCGCTTCTTCGGCTCCGGGAGCCGGAGAGAGCGGCAGCATCGGAAAGGTGAAGAAGGAAGCTGTACAACACTGGGATTGTGTGCGCAGCTTGCCAACTGATAGAAAACAGTACCTTACACTTTCCTGACGTTTCCAATCACATGAATCTTCGATTGGAAGCTGTTTTGGACAACTTTTCTTTCCTTCATGCCAAACACTTGGCAGACCTCCGTGCAACGTCCAGAAGACGATGGGAGATGTTTTCTGTGCTCCCGCAGGTTTTCCTTGCCAGACAGAGTGGAAAAGCTTTCTGCTAGGATGTAGACCACAAAAGACGCTAAAGACGAAGGTACGATGCTCTCCGGAGCTAAGAGCCGCTCCCGGGCTTCTTTCGGCAGAAGCGGCGCTAAGAGAGCACTGTGAGCGGTACAATCGTCTTTGCGCGAAGAAGCCGCTTCTTCGGCTCCGGGAGCCGGAGAGAGCGGCGGCAACGGAAAACTGAAGAAGGAAGCTGTACAACACTGGGATTGTGTGCGCAGCTTGCCAAGTGATAGAAAACAGTACCTTACACTTTCCTGACGTTTCCAATCACATGAATCTTCGATTGGAAGCTGTTTTGGACAACTTTTCTTTCCTTCATGCCAAACACTTGGCAGACCTCCGTGCAACGTCCAGAAGACGATGGGAGATGTTTTCTGTGCTCCCGCAGGTTTTCCTTGCCAGACAGAGTGGAAAAGCTTTCTGCTAGGATGTAGACCACAAAAGACGCTAAAGACGAAGGCACGATGCTCTCCGGAGCTAAGAGCCGCTGCCGGGCTTCTTTCGGCAGAAGCGGCGCTAAGAGAGCACTGTGAGCGGTACAATCGTCTTTGCGCGAAGAAGCCGCTTCTTCGGCTCCGGGAGCCGGAGAGAGCGGCAGCAACGGAAAACTGAAGAAGGAAGCTGTACAACACTGGGATTGTGTGCGCAGCTTGCCAACTGATAGAAAACAGTACCTTACCACTTTCCTGACGTTTCCAATCACATGAATATTCGATTGGAAGCTCTTTTGGACAACTTTTCTTTCCTTCATGCCAAACACTTGGCAGACCTCCGTGCAACGTCCAGAAGACGATGGGAGATGTTTTCTGTGCTCCCGCAGGTTTTCCTTGCCAGACAGAGTGGAAAAGCTTTCTGCTAGGATGTAGACCACAAAAGACGCTAAAGACGAAGGTACGATGCTCTCCGGAGCTAAGAGCCGCTGCCGGGCTTCTTTCGGCAGAAGCGGCGCTAAGAGAGCACTGTGAGCGGTACAATCGTCTTTGCGCGAAGAAGCCGCTTCTTCGGCTCCGGGAGCCGGAGAGAGCGGCAGCATCGGAAAGGTGAAGAAGGAAGCTGTACAACACTGGGATTGTGTGCGCAGCTTGCCAACTGATAGAAAACAGTACCTTACCACTTTCCTGACGTTTCCAATCACATGAATATTCGATTGGAAGCTCTTTTGGACAACTTTTCTTTCCTTCATGCCAAACACTTGGCAGACCTCCGTGCAACGTCCAGAAGACGATGGGAGATGTTTTCTGTGCTCCCGCAGGTTTTCCTTGCCAGACAGAGTGGAAAAGCTTTCTGCTAGGATGTAGACCACAAAAGACGCTAAAGACGAAGGTACGATGCTCTCCGGAGCTAAGAGCCGCTGCCGGGCTTCTTTCGGCAGAAGCGGCGCTAAGAGAGCACTGTGAGCGGTACAATCGTCTTTGCGCGAAGAAGCCGCTTCTTCGGCTCCGGGAGCCGGAGAGAGCGGCAGCATCGCAAAGGTGAAGAAGGAAGCTGTACAACACTGGGATTGTGTGCGCAGCTTGCCAACTGATAGAAAACAGTACCTTACACTTTCCTGACGTTTCCAATCACACGAATCTTCGATTGGAAGCTGTTTTGGACAACTTTTCTTTCCTTCATGCCAAACACTTGGCAGACCTCCGTGCAACGTCCAGAAGACGATGGGAGATGTTTTCTGTGCTCCCGCAGGTTTTCCTTGCCAGACAGAGTGGAAAAGCTTTCTGCTAGGATGTAGACCACAAAAGACGCTAAAGACGAAGGTACGATGCTCTCCGGAGCTAAGAGCCGCTGCCGGGCTTCTTTCGGCAGAAGCGGCGCTAAGAGAGCACTGTGAGCGGTACAATCGTCTTTGCGCGAAGAAGCCGCTTCTTCGGCTCCGGGAGCCGGAGAGAGCGGCAGCATCGGAAAGGTGAAGAAGGAAGCTGTACAACACTGGGATTGTGTGCGCAGCTTGCCAACTGATAGAAAACAGTACCTTACACTTTCCTGACGTTTCCAATCACATGAATATTCGATTGGAAGCTGTTTTGGACAACTTTTCTTTCCTTCATGCCAAACACTTGGCAGACCTCCGTGCAACGTCCAGAAGACGATGGGAGATGTTTTCTGTGCTCCCGCAGGTTTTCGTTGCCAGACAGAGTGGAAAAGCTTTCTGCTAGGATGTAGACCACAAAAGACGCTAAAGACGAAGGTACGATGCTCTCCGGAGCTAAGAGCCGCTGCCGGGCTTCTTTCGGCAGAAGCGGCGCTAAGAGAGCACTGTGAGCGGTACAATCGTCTTTGCGCGAAGAAGCCGCTTCTTCGGCTCCGGGAGCCGGAGAGAGCGGCAGCATCGGAAAGGTGAAGAAGGAAGCTGTACAACACTGGGATTGTGTGCGCAGCTTGCCAACTGATAGAAAACAGTACCTTACACTTTCCTGACGTTTCCAATCACATGAATCTTCGATTGGAAGCTGTTTTGGACAACTTTTCTTTCCTTCATGCCAAACACTTGGCAGACCTCCGTGCAACGTCCATAAGACGATGGGAGATGTTTTCTGTGCTCCCGCAGGTTTTCCTTGCCAGACAGAGTGGAAAAGCTTTCTGCTAGGATGTAGACCACAAAAGACGCTAAAGACGAAGGTACGATGCTCTCCGGAGCTAAGAGCCGCTGCCGGGCTTCTTTCGGCAGAAGCGGCGCTAAGAGAGCACTGTGAGCGGTACAATCGTCTTTGCGCGAAGAAGCCGCTTCTTCGGCTCCGGGAGCCGGAGAGAGCGGCAGCATCGCAAAGGTGAAGAAGGAAGCTGTACAACACTGGGATTGTGTGCGCAGCTTGCCAACTGATAGAAAACAGTACCTTACCACTTTCCTGACGTTTCCAATCACATGAATCTTCGATTGGAGGCTGTTTTGGACAACTTTTCTTTCCTTCATGCCAAACACTTGGCAGACCTCCGTGCAACGTCCAGAAGACGATGGGAGATGTTTTCTGTGCTCCCGCAGGTTTTCCTTGCCAGACAGAGTGGAAAAGCTTTCTGCTAGGATGTAGACCACAAAAGACGCTAAAGACGAAGGTACGATGCTCTCCGGAGCTAAGAGCCGCTGCCGGGCTTCTTTCGGCAGAAGCGGCGCTAAGAGAGCACTGTGAGCGGTACAATCGTCTTTGCGCGAAGAAGCCGCTTCTTCGGCTCCGGGAGCCGGAGAGAGCGGCAGCATCGGAAAGGTGAAGAAGGAAGCTGTACAACACTGGGATTGTGTGCGCAGCTTGCCAACTGATAGAAAACAGTACCTTACACTTTCCTGACGTTTCCAATCACATGAATATTCGATTGGAAGCTGTTTTGGACAACTTTTCTTTCCTTCATGCCAAACACTTGGCAGACCTCCGTGCAACGTCCAGAAGACGATGGGAGATGTTTTCTGTGCTCCCGCAGGTTTTCCTTGCCAGACAGAGTGGAAAAGCTTTCTGCTAGGATGTAGACCACAAAAGACGCTAAAGACGAAGGTACGATGCTCTCCGGAGCTAAGAGCCGCTGCCGGGCTTCTTTCGGCAGAAGCGGCGCTAAGAGAGCACTGTGAGCGGTACAATCGTCTTTGCGCGAAGAAGCCGCTTCTTCGGCTCCGGGAGCCGGAGAGAGCGGCAGCATCGGAAAGGTGAAGAAGGAAGCTGTACAACACTGGGATTGTGTGCGCAGCTTGCCAACTGATAGAAAACAGTACCTTACACTTTCCTGACGTTTCCAATCACATGAATCTTCGATTGGAAGCTGTTTTGGACAACTTTTCTTTCCTTCATGCCAAACACTTGGCAGACCTCCGTGCAACGTCCATAAGACGATGGGAGATGTTTTCTGTGCTCCCGCAGGTTTTCCTTGCCAGACAGAGTGGAAAAGCTTTCTGCTAGGATGTAGACCACAAAAGACGCTAAAGACGAAGGTACGATGCTCTCCGGAGCTAAGAGCTGCTGCCGGGCTTCTTTCGGCAGAAGCGGCGCTAAGAGAGCACTGTGAGCGGTACAATCGTCTTTGCGCGAAGAAGCCGCTTCTTCGGCTCCGGGAGCCGGAGAGAGCGGCAGCATCGCAAAGGTGAAGAAGGAAGCTGTACAACACTGGGATTGTGTGCGCAGCTTGCCAACTGATAGAAAACAGTACCTTACCACTTTCCTGACGTTTCCAATCACATGAATCTTCGATTGGAAGCTGTTTTGGACAACTTTTCTTTCCTTCATGCCAAACACTTGGCAGACCTCCGTGCAACGTCCAGAAGACGATGGGAGATGTTTTCTGTGCTCCCGCAGGTTTTCCTTGCCAGACAGAGTGGAAAAGCTTTCTGCTAGGATGTAGACCACAAAAGACGCTAAAGACGAAGGTACGATGCTCTCCGGAGCTAAGAGCCGCTGCCGGGCTTCTTTCGGCAGAAGCGGCGCTAAGAGAGCACTGTGAGCGGTACAATCGTCTTTGCGCGAAGAAGCCGCTTCTTCGGCTCCGGGAGCCGGAGAGAGCGGCAGCATCGCAAAGGTGAAGAAGGAAGCTGTACAACACTGGGATTGTGTGCGCAGCTTGCCAACTGATAGAAAACAGTACCTTACACTTTCCTGACGTTTCCAATCACATGAATATTCGATTGGAAGCTGTTTTGGACAACTTTTCTTTCCTTCATGCCAAACACTTGGCAGACCTCCGTGCAACGTCCAGAAGACGATGGGAGATGTTTTCTGTGCTCCCGCAGGTTTTCCTTGCCAGACAGAGTGGAAAAGCTTTCTGCTAGGATGTAGACCACAAAAGACGCTAAAGACGAAGGTACGATGCTCTCCGGAGCTAAGAGCCGCTGCCGGGCTTCTTTCGGCAGAAGCGGCACTAAGAGAGCACTGTGACCGGCACAATCGTCTTTGCGCGAAGAAGCCGCTTCTTCGGCTCCGGGAGCCGGAGAGATCGGCAGCATCGCAAAGGTGAAGAAGGAAGCTGTACAACACTGGGATTGTGTGCGCAGCTTGCCAACTGATAGAAAACAGTACCTTACACTTTCCTGACGTTTCCAATCACATGAATATTCGATTGGAAGCTGTTTTGGACAACTTTTCTTTCCTTCATGCCAAACACTTGGCAGACCTCCGTGCAACGTCCAGAAGACGATGGGAGATGTTTTCTGTGCTCCCGCAGGTTTTCCTTGCCAGACAGAGTGGAAAAGCTTTCTGCTAGGATGTAGACCACAAAAGACGCTAAAGACGAAGGCACGATGCTCTCCGGAGCTAAGAGCCGCTGCCGGGCTTCTTTCGGCAGAAGCGGCGCTAAGAGAGCACTGTGAGCGGTACAATCGTCTTTGCGCGAAGAAGCCGCTTCTTCGGCTCCGGGAGCCGGAGAGAGCGGCAGCATCGGAAAGGTGAAGAAGGAAGCTGTACAACACTGGGATTGTGTGCGCAGCTTGCCAACTGATAGAAAACAGTACCTTACCACTTTCCTGACGTTTCCAATCACATGAATCTTCGATTGGAAGCTCTTTTGGACAACTTTTCTTTCCTTCATGCCAAACACTTGGCAGACCTCCGTGCAACGTCCAGAACTCGATGGGAGATGTTTTCTGTGCTCCCGCAGGTTTTCCTTGCCAGACAGAGTGGAAAAGCTTTCTGCTAGGATGTAGACCACAAAAGACGCTAAAGACGAAGGTACGATGCTCTCCGGAGCTAAGAGCCGCTGCCGGGCTTCTTTCGGCAGAAGCGGCGCTAAGAGAGCACTGTGAGCGGTACAATCGTCTTTGCGCGAAGAAGCCGCTTCTTCGGCTCCGGGAGCCGGAGAGAGCGGCAGCATCGGAAAGGTGAAGAAGGAAGCTGTACAACACTGGGATTGTGTGCGCAGCTTGCCAACTGATAGAAAACAGTACCTTACACTTTCCTGACGTTTCCAATCACATGAATCTTCGATTGGAAGCTCTTTTGGACAACTTTTCTTTCCTTCATGCCAAACACTTGGCAGACCTCCGTGCAACGTCCAGAACTCGATGGGAGATGTTTTCTGTGCTCCCGCAGGTTTTCCTTGCCAGACAGAGTGGAAAAGCTTTCTGCTAGGATGTAGACCACAAAAGACGCTAAAGACGAAGGTACGATGCTCTCCGGAGCTAAGAGCCGCTGCCGGGCTTCTTTCGGCAGAAGCGGCGCTAAGAGAGCACTGTGAGCGGTACAATCGTCTTTGCGCGAAGAAGCCGCTTCTTCGGCTCCGGGAGCCGGAGAGAGCGGCAGCATCGGAAAGGTGAAGAAGGAAGCTGTACAACACTGGGATTGTGTGCGCAGCTTGCCAACTGATAGAAAACAGTACCTTACCACTTTCCTGACGTTTCCAATCACATGAATATTCGATTGGAAGCTGTTTTGGACAACTTTTCTTTCCTTCATGCCAAACACTTGGCAGACCTCCGTGCAACGTCCAGAACTCGATGGGAGATGTTTTCTGTGCTCCCGCAGGTTTTCCTTGCCAGACAGAGTGGAAAAGCTTTCTGCTAGGATGTAGACCACAAAAGACGCTAAAGACGAAGGTACGATGCTCTCCGGAGCTAAGAGCCGCTGCCGGGCTTCTTTCGGCAGAAGCGGCACTAAGAGAGCACTGTGAGCGGTACAATCGTCTTTGCGCGAAGAAGCCGCTTCTTCGGCTCCGGGAGCCGGAGAGAGCGGCAGCATCGGAAAGGTGAAGAAGGAAGCTGTACAACACTGGGATTGTGTGCGCAGCTTGCCAACTGATAGAAAACAGTACCTTACACTTTCCTGACGTTTCCAATCACATGAATATTCGATTGGAAGCTGTTTTGGACAACTTTTCTTTCCTTCATGCCAAACACTTGGCAGACCTCCGTGCAACGTCCAGAAGACGATGGGAGATGTTTTCTGTGCTCCCGCAGGTTTTCCTTGCCAGACAGAGTGGAAAAGCTTTCTGCTAGGATGTAGACCACAAAAGACGCTAAAGACGAAGGTACGATGCTCTCCGGAGCTAAGAGCCGCTGCCGGGCTTCTTTCGGCAGAAGCGGCGCTAAGAGAGCACTGTGAGCGGTACAATCGTCTTTGCGCGAAGAAGCCGCTTCTTCGGCTCCGGGAGCCGGAGAGAGCGGCAGCAACGGAAAACTGAAGAAGGAAGCTGTACAACACTGGGATTGTGTGCGCAGCTTGCCAACTGATAGAAAACAGTACCTTACACTTTCCTGACGTTTCCAATCACATGAATCTTCGATTGGAAGCTGTTTTGGACAACTTTTCTTTCCTTCATGCCAAACACTTGGCAGACCTCCGTGCAACGTCCAGAAGACGATGGGAGATGTTTTCTGTGCTCCCGCAGGTTTTCCTTGCCAGACAGAGTGGAAAAGCTTTCTGCTAGGATGTAGACCACAAAAGACGCTAAAGACGAAGGTACGATGCTCTCCGGAGCTAAGAGCCGCTGCCGGGCTTCTTTCGGCAGAAGCGGCGCTAAGAGAGCACTGTGAGCGGTACAATCGTCTTTGCGCGAAGAAGCCGCTTCTTCGGCTCCGGGAGCCGGAGAGAGCGGCAGCATCGCAAAGGTGAAGAAGGAAGCTGTACAACACTGGGATTGTGTGCGCAGCTTGCCAACTGATAGAAAACAGTACCTTACACTTTCCTGACGTTTCCAATCACATGAATCTTCGATTGGAAGCTGTTTTGGACAACTTTTCTTTCCTTCATGCCAAACACTTGGCAGACCTCCGTGCAACGTCCAGAAGACGATGGGAGATGTTTTCTGTGCTCCCGCAGGTTTTCCTTGCCAGACAGAGTGGAAAAGCTTTCTGCTAGGATGTAGACCACAAAAGACGCTAAAGACGAAGGTACGATGCTCTCCGGAGCTAAGAGCCGCTGCCGGGCTTCTTTCGGCAGAAGCGGCGCTAAGAGAGCACTGTGAGCGGTACAATCGTCTTTGCGCGAAGAAGCCGCTTCTTCGGCTCCGGGAGCCGGAGAGAGCGGCAGCATCGCAAAGGTGAAGAAGGAAGCTGTACAACACTGGGATTGTGTGCGCAGCTTGCCAACTGATAGAAAACAGTACCTTACCACTTTCCTGACGTTTCCAATCACATGAATCTTCGATTGGAAGCTCTTTTGGACAACTTTTCTTTCCTTCATGCCAAACACTTGGCAGACCTCCGTGCAACGTCCAGAAGACGATGGGAGATGTTTTCTGTGCTCCCGCAGGTTTTCCTTGCCAGACAGAGTGGAAAAGCTTTCTGCTAGGATGTAGACCACAAAAGACGCTAAAGACGAAGGTACGATGCTCTCCGGAGCTAAGAGCCGCTGCCGGGCTTCTTTCGGCAGAAGCGGCGCTAAGAGAGCACTGTGAGCGGTACAATCGTCTTTGCGCGAAGAAGCCGCTTCTTCGGCTCCGGGAGCCGGAGAGAGCGGCAGCATCGGAAAGGTGAAGTAGGAAGCTGTACAACACTGGGATTGTGTGCGCAGCTTGCCAACTGATAGAAAACAGTACCTTACACTTTCCTGACGTTTCCAATCACAGGAATCTTCGATTGGAAGCTGTTTTGGACAACTTTTCTTTCCTTCATGCCAAACACTTGGCAGACCTCCGTGCAACGTCCAGAACACGATGGGAGATGTTTTCTGTGCTCCCGCAGGTTTTCCTTGCCAGACAGAGTGGAAAAGCTTTCTGCTAGGATGTAGACCACAAAAGACGCTAAAGACGAAGGTACGATGCTCTCCGGAGCTAAGAGCCGCTGCCGGGCTTCTTTCGGCAGAAGCGGCGCTAAGAGAGCACTGTGAGCGGTACAATCGTCTTTGCGCGAAGAAGCCGCTTCTTCGGCTCCGGGAGCCGGAGAGAGCGGCAGCATCGGAAAGGTGAAGAAGGAAGCTGTACAACACTGGGATTGTGTGCGCAGCTTGCCAACTGATAGAAAACAGTACCTTACACTTTCCTGACGTTTCCAATCACATGAATCTTCGATTGGAAGCTGTTTTGGACAACTTTTCTTTCCTTCATGCCAAACACTTGGCAGACCTCCGTGCAACGTCCAGAAGACGATGGGAGATGTTTTCTGTGCTCCCGCAGGTTTTCCTTGCCAGACAGAGTGGAAAAGCTTTCTGCTAGGATGTAGACCACAAAAGACGCTAAAGACGAAGGTACGATGCTCTCCGGAGCTAAGAGCCGCTGCCGGGCTTCTTTCGGCAGAAGCGGCGCTAAGAGAGCACTGTGAGCGGTACAATCGTCTTTGCGCGAAGAAGCCGCTTCTTCGGCTCCGGGAGCCGGAGAGAGCGGCAGCAACGGAAAACTGAAGAAGGAAGCTGTACAACACTGGGATTGTGTGCGCAGCTTGCCAACTGATAGAAAACAGTACCTTACACTTTCCTGACGTTTCCAATCACATGAATCTTCGATTGGAAGCTGTTTTGGACAACTTTTCTTTCCTTCATGCCAAACACTTGGCAGACCTCCGTGCAACGTCCAGAAGACGATGGGAGATGTTTTCTGTGCTCCCGCAGGTTTTCCTTGCCAGACAGAGTGGAAAAGCTTTCTGCTAGGATGTAGACCACAAAAGACGCTAAAGACGAAGGTACGATGCTCTCCGGAGCTAAGAGCCGCTGCCGGGCTTCTTTCGGCAGAAGCGGCGCTAAGAGAGCACTGTGAGCGGTACAATCGTCTTTGCGCGAAGAAGCCGCTTCTTCGGCTCCGGGAGCCGGAGAGAGCGGCAGCATCGGAAAACTGAAGAAGGAAGCTGTACAACACTGGGATTGTGTGCGCAGCTTGCCAACTGATAGAAAACAGTACCTTACACTTTCCTGACGTTTCCAATCACACGAATCTTCGATTGGAAGCTGTTTTGGACAACTTTTCTTTCCTTCATGCCAAACACTTGGCAGACCTCCGTGCAACGTCCAGAAGACGATGGGAGATGTTTTCTGTGCTCCCGCAGGTTTTCCTTGCCAGACAGAGTGGAAAAGCTTTCTGCTAGGATGTAGACCACAAAAGACGCTAAAGACGAAGGTACGATGCTCTCCGGAGCTAAGAGCCGCTGCCGGGCTTCTTTCGGCAGAAGCGGCGCTAAGAGAGCACTGTGAGCGGTACAATCGTCTTTGCGCGAAGAAGCCGCTTCTTCGGCTCCGGGAGCCGGAGAGAGCGGCAGCATCGCAAAGGTGAAGAAGGAAGCTGTACAACACTGGGATTGTGTGCGCAGCTTGCCAACTGATAGAAAACAGTACCTTACCACTTTCCTGACGTTTCCAATCACATGAATCTTCGATTGGAAGCTGTTTTGGACAACTTTTCTTTCCTTCATGCCAAACACTTGGCAGACCTCCGTGCAACGTCCAGAAGACGATGGGAGATGTTTTCTGTGCTCCCGCAGGTTTTCCTTGCCAGACAGAGTGGAAAAGCTTTCTGCTAGGATGTAGACCACAAAAGACGCTAAAGACGAAGGCACGATGCTCTCCGGAGCTAAGAGCCGCTGCCGGGCTTCTTTCGGCAGAAGCGGAGCTAAGAGAGCACTGTGAGCGGTACAATCGTCTTTGCGCGAAGAAGCCGCTTCTTCGGCTCCGGGAGCCGGAGAGAGCGGCAGCAACGGAAAACTGAAGAAGGAAGCTGTACAACACTGGGATTGTGTGCGCAGCTTGCCAACTGATAGAAAACAGTACCTTACCACTTTCCTGACGTTTCCAATCACATGAATCTTCGATTGGAAGCTGTTTTGGACAACTTTTCTTTCCTTCATGCCAAACACTTGGCAGACCTCCGTGCAACGTCCAGAAGACGATGGGAGATGTTTTCTGTGCTCCCGCAGGTTTTCCTTGCCAGACAGAGTGGAAAAGCTTTCTGCTAGGACGTAGACCACAAAAGACGCTAAAGACGAAGGTACGATGCTCTCCGGAGCTAAGAGCCGCTGCCGGGCTTCTTTCGGCAGAAGCGGAGCTAAGAGAGCACTGTGAGCGGTACAATCGTCTTTGCGCGAAGAAGCCGCTTCTTCGGCTCCGGGAGCCGGAGAGAGCGGCAGCATCGCAAAGGTGAAGAAGGAAGCTGTACAACACTGGGATTGTGTGCGCAGCTTGCCAACTGATAGAAAACAGTACCTTACCACTTTCCTGACGTTTCCAATCACATGAATCTTCGATTGGAAGCTGTTTTGGACAACTTTTCTTTCCTTCATGCCAAACACTTGGCAGACCTCCGTGCAACGTCCAGAAGACGATGGGAGATGTTTTCTGTGCTCCCGCAGGTTTTCCTTGCCAGACAGAGTGGAAAAGCTTTCTGCTAGGATGTAGACCACAAAAGACGCTAAAGACGAAGGTACGATGCTCTCCGGAGCTAAGAGCCGCTGCCGGGCTTCTTTCGGCAGAAGCGGCGCTAAGAGAGCACTGTGAGCGGTACAATCGTCTTTGCGCGAAGAAGCCGCTTCTTCGGCTCCGGGAGCCGGAGAGAGCGGCAGCATCGGAAAGGTGAAGAAGGAAGCTGTACAACACTGGGATTGTGTGCGCAGCTTGCCAACTGATAGAAAACAGTACCTTACCACTTTCCTGACGTTTCCAATCACATGAATATTCGATTGGAAGCTGTTTTGGACAACTTTTCTTTCCTTCATGCCAAACACTTGGCAGACCTCCGTGCAACGTCCAGAACTCGATGGGAGATGTTTTCTGTGCTCCCGCAGGTTTTCCTTGCCAGACAGAGTGGAAAAGCTTTCTGCTAGGATGTAGACCACAAAAGACGCTAAAGACGAAGGTACGATGCTCTCCGGAGCTAAGAGCCGCTGCCGGGCTTCTTTCGGCAGAAGCGGCGCTAAGAGAGCACTGTGAGCGGTACAATCGTCTTTGCGCGAAGAAGCCGCTTCTTCGGCTCCGGGAGCCGGAGAGAGCGGCAGCAACGGAAAACTGAAGAAGGAAGCTGTACAACACTGGGATTGTGTGCGCAGCTTGCCAACTGATAGAAAACAGTACCTTACACTTTCCTGACGTTTCCAATCACATGAATCTTCGATTGGAAGCTGTTTTGGACAACTTTTCTTTCCTTCATGCCAAACACTTGGCAGACCTCCGTGCAACGTCCAGAAGACGATGGGAGATGTTTTCTGTGCTCCCGCAGGTTTTCCTTGCCAGACAGAGTGGAAAAGCTTTCTGCTAGGATGTAGACCACAAAAGACGCTAAAGACGAAGGTACGATGCTCTCCGGAGCTAAGAGCCGCTGCCGGGCTTCTTTCGGCAGAAGCGGAGCTAAGAGAGCACTGTGAGCGGTACAATCGTCTTTGCGCGAAGAAGCCGCTTCTTCGGCTCCGGGAGCCGGAGAGAGCGGCAGCATCGCAAAGGTGAAGAAGGAAGCTGTACAACACTGGGATTGTGTGCGCAGCTTGCCAACTGATAGAAAACAGTACCTTACCACTTTCCTGACGTTTCCAATCACATGAATCTTCGATTGGAAGCTGTTTTGGACAACTTTTCTTTCCTTCATGCCAAACACTTGGCAGACCTCCGTGCAACGTCCAGAAGACGATGGGAGATGTTTTCTGTGCTCCCGCAGGTTTTCCTTGCCAGACAGAGTGGAAAAGCTTTCTGCTAGGATGTAGACCACAAAAGACGCTAAAGACGAAGGTACGATGCTCTCCGGAGCTAAGAGCCGCTGCCGGGCTTCTTTCGGCAGAAGCGGCGCTAAGAGAGCACTGTGAGCGGTACAATCGTCTTTGCGCGAAGAAGCCGCTTCTTCGGCTCCGGGAGCCGGAGAGAGCGGCAGCATCGCAAAGGTGAAGAAGGAAGCTGTACAACACTGGGATTGTGTGCGCAGCTTGCCAACTGATAGAAAACAGTACCTTACACTTTCCTGACGTTTCCAATCACATGAATCTTCGATTGGAAGCTGTTTTGGACAACTTTTCTTTCCTTCATGCCAAACACTTGGCAGACCTCCGTGCAACGTCCAGAAGACGATGGGAGATGTTTTCTGTGCTCCCGCAGGTTTTCCTTGCCAGACAGAGTGGAAAAGCTTTCTGCTAGGATGTAGACCACAAAAGACGCTAAAGACGAAGGTACGATGCTCTCCGGAGCTAAGAGCCGCTGCCGGGCTTCTTTCGGCAGAAGCGGCGCTAAGAGAGCACTGTGAGCGGTACAATCGTCTTTGCGCGAAGAAGCCGCTTCTTCGGCTCCGGGAGCCGGAGAGAGCGGCAGCATCGGAAAGGTGAAGAAGGAAGCTGTACAACACTGGGATTGTGTGCGCAGTTTGCCAACTGATAGAAAACAGTACCTTACCACTTTCCTGACGTTTCCAATCACATGAATATTCGATTGGAAGCTGTTTTGGACAACTTTTCTTTCCTTCATGCCAAACACTTGGCAGACCTCCGTGCAACGTCCAGAACTCGATGGGAGATGTTTTCTGTGCTCGCGCAGGTTTTCCTTGCCAGACAGAGTGGAAAAGCTTTCTGCTAGGATGTAGACCACAAAAGACGCTAAAGACGAAGGTACGATGCTCTCCGGAGCTAAGAGCCGCTGCCGGGCTTCTTTCGGCAGAAGCGGCGCTAAGAGAGCACTGTGAGCGGTACAATCGTCTTTGCGCGAAGAAGCCGCTTCTTCGGCTCCGGGAGCCGGAGAGAGCGGCAGCATCGGAAAGGTGAAGAAGGAAGCTGTACAACACTGGGATTGTGTGCGCAGCTTGCCAACTGATAGAAAACAGTACCTTACACTTTCCTGACGTTTCCAATCACATGAATCTTCGATTGGAAGCTGTTTTGGACAACTTTTCTTTCCTTCATGCCAAACACTTGGCAGACCTCCGTGCAACGTCCAGAAGACGATGGGAGATGTTTTCTGTGCTCCCGCAGGTTTTCCTTGCCAGACAGAGTGGAAAAGCTTTCTGCTAGGATGTAGACCACAAAAGACGCTAAAGACGAAGGTACGATGCTCTCCGGAGCTAAGAGCCGCTGCCGGGCTTCTTTCGGCAGAAGCGGCACTAAGAGAGCACTGTGAGCGGTACAATCGTCTTTGCGCGAAGAAGCCGCTTCTTCGGCTCCGGGAGCCGGAGAGAGCGGCAGCATCGGAAAGGTGAAGAAGGAAGCTGTACAACACTGGGATTGTGTGCGCAGCTTGCCAACTGATAGAAAACAGTACCTTACCACTTTCCTGACGTTTCCAATCACATGAATCTTCGATTGGAAGCTGTTTTGGACAACTTTTCTTTCCTTCATGCCAAACACTTGGCAGACCTCCGTGCAACGTCCAGAACTCGATGGGAGATGTTTTCTGTGCTCCCGCAGGTTTTCCTTGCCAGACAGAGTGGAAAAGCTTTCTGCTAGGATGTAGACCACAAAAGACGCTAAAGACGAAGGTACGATGCTCTCCGGAGCTAAGAGCCGCTGCCGGGCTTCTTTCGGCAGAAGCGGCGCTAAGAGAGCACTGTGAGCGGTACAATCGTCTTTGCGCGAAGAAGCCGCTTCTTCGGCTCCGGGAGCCGGAGAGAGCGGCAGCAACGGAAAACTGAAGAAGGAAGCTGTACAACACTGGGATTGTGTGCGCAGCTTGCCAACTGATAGAAAACAGTACCTTACACTTTCCTGACGTTTCCAATCACATGAATCTTCGATTGGAAGCTGTTTTGGACAACTTTTCTTTCCTTCATGCCAAACACTTGGCAGACCTCCGTGCAACGTCCAGAAGACGATGGGAGATGTTTTCTGTGCTCCCGCAGGTTTTCCTTGCCAGACAGAGTGGAAAAGCTTTCTGCTAGGATGTAGACCACAAAAGACGCTAAAGACGAAGGCACGATGCTCTCCGGAGCTAAGAGCCGCTGCCGGGCTTCTTTCGGCAGAAGCGGCGCTAAGAGAGCACTGTGAGCGGTACAATCGTCTTTGCGCGAAGAAGCCGCTTCTTCGGCTCCGGGAGCCGGAGAGAGCGGCAGCATCGGAAAGGTGAAGAAGGAAGCTGTACAACACTGGGATTGTGTGCGCAGCTTGCCAACTGATAGAAAACAGTACCTTACCACTTTCCTGACGTTTCCAATCACATGAATCTTCGATTGGAAGCTCTTTTGGACAACTTTTCTTTCCTTCATGCCAAACACTTGGCAGACCTCCGTGCAACGTCCAGAACTCGATGGGAGATGTTTTCTGTGCTCCCGCAGGTTTTCCTTGCCAGACAGAGTGGAAAAGCTTTCTGCTAGGATGTAGACCACAAAAGACGCTAAAGACGAAGGTACGATGCTCTCCGGAGCTAAGAGCCGCTGCCGGGCTTCTTTCGGCAGAAGCGGCGCTAAGAGAGCACTGTGAGCGGTACAATCGTCTTTGCGCGAAGAAGCCGCTTCTTCGGCTCCGGGAGCCGGAGAGAGCGGCAGCATCGGAAAGGTGAAGAAGGAAGCTGTACAACACTGGGATTGTGTGCGCAGCTTGCCAACTGATAGAAAACAGTACCTTACACTTTCCTGACGTTTCCAATCACATGAATCTTCGATTGGAAGCTGTTTTGGACAACTTTTCTTTCCTTCATGCCAAACACTTGGCAGACCTCCGTGCAACGTCCAGAACTCGATGGGAGATGTTTTCTGTGCTCCCGCAGGTTTTCCTTGCCAGACAGAGTGGAAAAGCTTTCTGCTAGGATGTAGACCACAAAAGACGCTAAAGACGAAGGTACGATGCTCTCCGGAGCTAAGAGCCGCTGCCGGGCTTCTTTCGGCAGAAGCGGCGCTAAGAGAGCACTGTGAGCGGTACAATCGTCTTTGCGCGAAGAAGCCGCTTCTTCGGCTCCGGGAGCCGGAGAGAGCGGCAGCATCGGAAAGGTGAAGAAGGAAGCTGTACAACACTGGGATTGTGTGCGCAGCTTGCCAACTGATAGAAAACAGTACCTTACCACTTTCCTGACGTTTCCAATCACATGAATATTCGATTGGAAGCTGTTTTGGACAACTTTTCTTTCCTTCATGCCAAACACTTGGCAGACCTCCGTGCAACGTCCAGAACTCGATGGGAGATGTTTTCTGTGCTCCCGCAGGTTTTCCTTGCCAGACAGAGTGGAAAAGCTTTCTGCTAGGATGTAGACCACAAAAGACGCTAAAGACGAAGGTACGATGCTCTCCGGAGCTAAGAGCCGCTGCCGGGCTTCTTTCGGCAGAAGCGGCGCTAAGAGAGCACTGTGAGCGGTACAATCGTCTTTGCGCGAAGAAGCCGCTTCTTCGGCTCCGGGAGCCGGAGAGAGCGGCAGCAACGGAAAACTGAAGAAGGAAGCTGTACAACACTGGGATTGTGTGCGCAGCTTGCCAACTGATAGAAAACAGTACCTTACACTTTCCTGACGTTTCCAATCACATGAATCTTCGATTGGAAGCTGTTTTGGACAACTTTTCTTTCCTTCATGCCAAACACTTGGCAGACCTCCGTGCAACGTCCAGAAGACGATGGGAGATGTTTTCTGTGCTCCCGCAGGTTTTCCTTGCCAGACAGAGTGGAAAAGCTTTCTGCTAGGATGTAGACCACAAAAGACGCTAAAGACGAAGGTACGATGCTCTCCGGAGCTAAGAGCCGCTGCCGGGCTTCTTTCGGCAGAAGCGGAGCTAAGAGAGCACTGTGAGCGGTACAATCGTCTTTGCGCGAAGAAGCCGCTTCTTCGGCTCCGGGAGCCGGAGAGAGCGGCAGCATCGCAAAGGTGAAGAAGGAAGCTGTACAACACTGGGATTGTGTGCGCAGCTTGCCAACTGATAGAAAACAGTACCTTACACTTTCCTGACGTTTCCAATCACATGAATCTTCGATTGGAAGCTGTTTTGGACAACTTTTCTTTCCTTCATGCCAAACACTTGGCAGACCTCCGTGCAACGTCCAGAAGACGATGGGAGATGTTTTCTGTGCTCCCGCAGGTTTTCCTTGCCAGACAGAGTGGAAAAGCTTTCTGCTAGGATGTAGACCACAAAAGACGCTAAAGACGAAGGTACGATGCTCTCCGGAGCTAAGAGCCGCTGCCGGGCTTCTTTCGGCAGAAGCGGCGCTAAGAGAGCACTGTGAGCGGTACAATCGTCTTTGCGCGAAGAAGCCGCTTCTTCGGCTCCGGGAGCCGGAGAGAGCGGCAGCATCGCAAAGGTGAAGAAGGAAGCTGTACAACACTGGGATTGTGTGCGCAGCTTGCCAACTGATAGAAAACAGTACCTTACCACTTTCCTGACGTTTCCAATCACATGAATCTTCGATTGGAAGCTCTTTTGGACAACTTTTCTTTCCTTCATGCCAAACACTTGGCAGACCTCCGTGCAACGTCCAGAAGACGATGGGAGATGTTTTCTGTGCTCCCGCAGGTTTTCCTTGCCAGACAGAGTGGAAAAGCTTTCTGCTAGGATGTAGACCACAAAAGACGCTAAAGACGAAGGTACGATGCTCTCCGGAGCTAAGAGCCGCTGCCGGGCTTCTTTCGGCAGAAGCGGCGCTAAGAGAGCACTGTGAGCGGTACAATCGTCTTTGCGCGAAGAAGCCGCTTCTTCGGCTCCGGGAGCCGGAGAGAGCGGCAGCATCGGAAAGGTGAAGAAGGAAGCTGTACAACACTGGGATTGTGTGCGCAGCTTGCCAACTGATAGAAAACAGTACCTTACACTTTCCTGACGTTTCCAATCACAGGAATCTTCGATTGGAAGCTGTTTTGGACAACTTTTCTTTCCTTCATGCCAAACACTTGGCAGACCTCCGTGCAACGTCCAGAAGACGATGGGAGATGTTTTCTGTGCTCCCGCAGGTTTTCCTTGCCAGACAGAGTGGAAAAGCTTTCTGCTAGGATGTAGACCACAAAAGACGCTAAAGACGAAGGTACGATGCTCTCCGGAGCTAAGAGCCGCTGCCGGGCTTCTTTCGGCAGAAGCGGCGCTAAGAGAGCACTGTGAGCGGTACAATCGTCTTTGCGCGAAGAAGCCGCTTCTTCGGCTCCGGGAGCCGGAGAGAGCGGCAGCATCGGAAAGGTGAAGAAGGAAGCTGTACAACACTGGGATTGTGTGCGCAGCTTGCCAACTGATAGAAAACAGTACCTTACACTTTCCTGACGTTTCCAATCACATGAATCTTCGATTGGAAGCTGTTTTGGACAACTTTTCTTTCCTTCATGCCAAACACTTGGCAGACCTCCGTGCAACGTCCAGAAGACGATGGGAGATGTTTTCTGTGCTCCCGCAGGTTTTCCTTGCCAGACAGAGTGGAAAAGCTTTCTGCTAGGATGTAGACCACAAAAGACGCTAAAGACGAAGGTACGATGCTCTCCGGAGCTAAGAGCCGCTGCCGGGCTTCTTTCGGCAGAAGCGGCGCTAAGAGAGCACTGTGAGCGGTACAATCGTCTTTGCGCGAAGAAGCCGCTTCTTCGGCTCCGGGAGCCGGAGAGAGCGGCAGCAACGGAAAACTGAAGAAGGAAGCTGTACAACACTGGGATTGTGTGCGCAGCTTGCCAACTGATAGAAAACAGTACCTTACACTTTCCTGACGTTTCCAATCACATGAATCTTCGATTGGAAGCTGTTTTGGACAACTTTTCTTTCCTTCATGCCAAACACTTGGCAGACCTCCGTGCAACGTCCAGAAGACGATGGGAGATGTTTTCTGTGCTCCCGCAGGTTTTCCTTGCCAGACAGAGTGGAAAAGCTTTCTGCTAGGATGTAGACCACAAAAGACGCTAAAGACGAAGGTACGATGCTCTCCGGAGCTAAGAGCCGCTGCCGGGCTTCTTTCGGCAGAAGCGGCGCTAAGAGAGCACTGTGAGCGGTACAATCGTCTTTGCGCGAAGAAGCCGCTTCTTCGGCTCCGGGAGCCGGAGAGAGCGGCAGCATCGGAAAACTGAAGAAGGAAGCTGTACAACACTGGGATTGTGTGCGCAGCTTGCCAACTGATAGAAAACAGTACCTTACACTTTCCTGACGTTTCCAATCACACGAATCTTCGATTGGAAGCTGTTTTGGACAACTTTTCTTTCCTTCATGCCAAACACTTGGCAGACCTCCGTGCAACGTCCAGAAGACGATGGGAGATGTTTTCTGTGCTCCCGCAGGTTTTCCTTGCCAGACAGAGTGGAAAAGCTTTCTGCTAGGATGTAGACCACAAAAGACGCTAAAGACGAAGGTACGATGCTCTCCGGAGCTAAGAGCCGCTGCCGGGCTTCTTTCGGCAGAAGCGGCACTAAGAGAGCACTGTGAGCGGTACAATCGTCTTTGCGCGAAGAAGCCGCTTCTTCGGCTCCGGGAGCCGGAGAGAGCGGCAGCATCGGAAAGGTGAAGAAGGAAGCTGTACAACACTGGGATTGTGTGCGCAGCTTGCCAACTGATAGAAAACAGTACCTTACCACTTTCCTGACGTTTCCAATCACATGAATCTTCGATTGGAAGCTGTTTTGGACAACTTTTCTTTCCTTCATGCCAAACACTTGGCAGACCTCCGTGCAACGTCCAGAAGACGATGGGAGATGTTTTCTGTGCTCCCGCAGGTTTTCCTTGCCAGACAGAGTGGAAAAGCTTTCTGCTAGGATGTAGACCACAAAAGACGCTAAAGACGAAGGCACGATGCTCTCCGGAGCTAAGAGCCGCTGCCGGGCTTCTTTCGGCAGAAGCGGCGCTAAGAGAGCACTGTGAGCGGTACAATCGTCTTTGCGCGAAGAAGCCGCTTCTTCGGCTCCGGGAGCCGGAGAGAGCGGCAGCATCGCAAAGGTGAAGAAGGAAGCTGTACAACACTGGGATTGTGTGCGCAGCTTGCCAACTGATAGAAAACAGTACCTTACCACTTTCCTGACGTTTCCAATCACATGAATCTTCGATTGGAAGCTGTTTTGGACAACTTTTCTTTCCTTCATGCCAAACACTTGGCAGACCTCCGTGCAACGTCCAGAAGACGATGGGAGATGTTTTCTGTGCTCCCGCAGGTTTTCCTTGCCAGACAGAGTGGAAAAGCTTTCTGCTAGGATGTAGACCACAAAAGACGCTAAAGACGAAGGCACGATGCTCTCCGGAGCTAAGAGCCGCTGCCGGGCTTCTTTCGGCAGAAGCGGCGCTAAGAGAGCACTGTGAGCGGTACAATCGTCTTTGCGCGAAGAAGCCGCTTCTTCGGCTCCGGGAGCCGGAGAGAGCGGCAGCATCGCAAAGGTGAAGAAGGAAGCTGTACAACACTGGGATTGTGTGCGCAGCTTGCCAACTGATAGAAAACAGTACCTTACACTTTCCTGACGTTTCCAATCACATGAATCTTCGATTGGAAGCTGTTTTGGACAACTTTTCTTTCCTTCATGCCAAACACTTGGCAGACCTCCGTGCAACGTCCAGAAGACGATGGGAGATGTTTTCTGTGCTCCCGCAGGTTTTCCTTGCCAGACAGAGTGGAAAAGCTTTCTGCTAGGATGTAGACCACAAAAGACGCTAAAGACGAAGGTACGATGCTCTCCGGAGCTAAGAGCCGCTGCCGGGCTTCTTTCGGCAGAAGCGGCGCTAAGAGAGCACTGTGAGCGGTACAATCGTCTTTGCGCGAAGAAGCCGCTTCTTCGGCTCCGGGAGCCGGAGAGAGCGGCAGCATCGCAAAGGTGAAGAAGGAAGCTGTACAACACTGGGATTGTGTGCGCAGCTTGCCAACTGATAGAAAACAGTACCTTACACTTTCCTGACGTTTCCAATCGCAGGAATCTTCGATTGGAAGCTGTTTTGGACAACTTTTCTTTCCTTCATGCCAAACACTTGGCAGACCTCCGTGCAACGTCCAGAAGACGATGGGAGATGTTTTCTGTGCTCCCGCAGGTTTTCCTTGCCAGACAGAGTGGAAAAGCTTTCTGCTAGGATGTAGACCACAAAAGACGCTAAAGACGAAGGTACGATGCTCTCCGGAGCTAAGAGCCGCTCCCGGGCTTCTTTCGGCAGAAGCGGCACTAAGAGAGCACTGTGACCGGCACAATCGTCTTTGCGCGAAGAAGCCGCTTCTTCGGCTCCGGGAGCCGGAGAGAGCGGCAGCATCGGAAAGGTGAAGAAGGAAGCTGTACAACACTGGGATTGTGTGCGCAGCTTGCCAACTGATAGAAAACAGTACCTTACACTTTCCTGACGTTTCCAATCACATGAACATGTAGTGGAAAAGCTTTTTGCTAAGATGTAGACGACAAGAGAGGCTAAAGACTGGATGTGAGCAAATGACACCCATCTCTATAAAAGGCAATTAGGAGGACTCGGAATAGTAGAAACCAGCCAGCCTCCTTTTTATCCCCAGGAAGTTGATGAAGCAGCTCTTCCTGGAAAACCTTGCCAGGCACATGCAAGACGACAAAATAATGTAGTTAGCATGATTTTTCAGGGGAATTTCATGGTGAACATCACTTTAAACTCCTCTGATGAATCAACTTGACTGGTAGATGAAGGGAATATTATCTGCCTGGGCTTCAGGGAGGTTTTTGACATATCTCTACATGGCAGCACGCATCCATATGGAAGCAATAGTGCAAAGGGGAGGGAACCAGTGTCTTTTCAGTGATGCTGAGTGAAAAAAACAAGAGGCAGTGGGCACTCTCTGAAATACAGGAGATTGCCATTGACCATCAGCAAATGATTCTTTACTGTGAGGGTGACTGAACCACGGCACAGACTGCCCAGAAAGATTGTGGAGCCTGGATCTTTGAAGACATTAAAAGTACACCCAGATAGAATCCTGGGCAAGAGGCTCTAGGTATCCTGGTTTAGGCAGGGGGATTGGGCCTGGTTAGCCTCACCAACCCCTTCCACTCTCATTCATTCTGTGCTAGTGAATTCTCTTCAAGATGCATTTCAAGCACTTGCATGACAAAGTTCTGTGAAGACAGAGATCCAAATGGACACGGCATCTAAGTTCCTTAAGCAGTGTTCAAGAAGAATGTAAAACTCTGGGACGAGTGTCTCTTCCCTAACTGAATCCCTTTCATGGGAAAATTCCCAGCTCTAGAAAGATCTTCTGATACGCATGCTTAAGACTGACACTGGCTGAGCAAATTTCTCCCTATGTGTATCCAAGACCAGTTAGGATCTTCACCCAAAGTGCTGTCAACATAGTCACAGAATGTCTATTGTTAAGAAGTGACAACTTCCATCAGCATGGCAACTATTGGTCCACCAAATGGATGAATGGATGGGAATTATCTACTTGGGTTAAAAACAAAAAGAAAGAGTTGGTCTTTAGTTATCAATTTCATTGCAATATTATAAGGGAAGAAAAAGACCTAAGTCCTTGACTTTCTTAACTCGAGGAAAGATTTTAAGAATTCCTTGTAAAAATGTGTGATCACAATCAGACTATTGAAACCATCTGAGTTGGGAAAAGAGTTCACAAATTGTCTAGAGAGTGGCAAAGAAGCCAAGAAAAATAGGAAAGAAACAAAAAGAGAGCAGAAGCGTCAGCTTCATTGTACAAGCTCGTTCTAGAAGTGGTCTGCTGGGAAAAGGAGGCCCCAGTTGAATTTCCAATGTATTCCTGCGCTTGATTCAGTAACCGGTCAATGTAAAAACCAATCCTTTTGTACAACTTCTTCCAGCAACAAAAACTCCAACAGGTTGACACTACCATCATGCCTGTTCCAGACATATTTCAAAGAGAAATGATGATTTTCTTGAAAACCTACTTGCATAAAAGTTGCAAGATGGTGGAGGGATTCCCACATCCTCCTGCCTCCATCTGGCTTGAAAGTAGATTTGATAAAATATGCAACAAAGCACATGATTTATAAGGTAGAGTCAAATGGATGATTTGGGAATTGATCTCTTGTTGATAGTAAACTTCATATCCACTCTGTGTGACCTTTCTAAAACAAAATGTGGAGCTGAGGCATGAATCTGCCACAACAATTGTAAAGCAAACATACACACTCCCCTTCACATGCCCCCCCTTCCACACACACCTAGGCACACACAGAGATCAGCATAGCAGATCATGAACACCTTGGAAAAGACTGAAATGCTCAATGCCTCTCTTGATGGGCAAAAGAGCTGGTGCAGTAATTCAAATGCCTGGTACAGAAATTCTGTTTCATATTTAGCTCCTATTTAAAACACAGCTTTTCATTTCATTCTATTTACAGAATATTTTCATGTCATTTGCTTCTTTAAAATTACTTAGTTCTCACCTGTTGTATGTCTAGGAATATTTTCTTCCAAAAATAGAAAAAAATAGATGCTATCTTTTCAGCAGAAAACATTGGTTGATACAATTTGAAACCATCATGATATGGAAGAATTGTTCTGTCCCTCTCGAAGGTGGAAGAAGCATTTGGATCACAGATCATCTACAATGAAATACTTGACATGTTTAAGATGCTTTCAATCAATTTTGATCGTCAATTGCTTCTTCGTTGTAAACAGTCATTTTTCAGTGAAGGGAAAGTGTGTGTGGTATATCTACATGATGTGGTCAAACCCAGTTCCTACTAATGGCCAGGCTGAACTCCAGTAAATAATGTCCCGAATGATATTTTGCCGCCTTCTTTGGCACTTCATGAAATCTTACCATGATGAAGTGCTGAAACACAGAGATTTTCTCTTAGAGAGTGTCTCATGTTGTAACCCGTCCCATGGATTTTATGCTGTAATTCTTATCTCTTTTAAAATTTGCTATCTTCTGTACAGTTTTCATGAACCTTTCTGTTACAGTAGTGAAAATCACAGATAAATGTCATTTTGTACAACTTTGAATTTACCCCAAGAGCTGAGAGAAAACTTGCTCCTATACTTCAATCCCAGTTTCTTCTATAGTCCAACTTTGTTTCTCTACCATCAAGCTTCTCCTTTGTTGCTGCTCCAAGCCCCGTCCAAGCTGACCTTGAATACTTTCAGGGATGGGACACCCACAACTTCTCTGGGCAACCTGTCCCAGTGTTCCAGCACTCCCACAGTAAAAAAGGCCTTCCTTTCATCTAATATGTGTAGGAAATCATAAATCTAGGCATAGAAACTTGGAGTGCAAATTTGAAATTCTTTTGATTTGAAGCACATTTTAGATGAATACTGACTTACAGATGACTAAAAGATGTTGATGGGCATTTGAGCTGACAAGTTTTGAAAAAGTGCACGGAAATTAAAATTGAAACCACTAAAATTAAAAACTTCTTGCCATTTTCTTTTTCCTCTCCTATTCAAAATTGCATATGTCAGATATCAGTGCTTCGTGCAAACCTCTCAGATGCTCTCAGAGAAAAAGCTTTTCTTTCAGACTAAGTTGTGGTTGACGTAGAACACTAGCAGGAGTGAAAGTTTTTCTGGGCATCGGGGCAGCACCTTCTCCTTGGATTTGTGTGCAGAAAGCATTTTATCCAAACTGGAAAATAGACCCAACTCTGTTCTATTCATCATTCTTACTGCATCAGGCCTGAAGATGCTGTGAAAAGTAGCCTGTGGACCTTGAAGATAGCGCATGTGAAACAGATGAGAGGTGATGGAGAAGTTGAGAGAAGAAAGAGCACATGGCCCAGTACGGACGCCAGAAAGTATTTCTTCATGTGATCATGGCAGATTGCAGGAGCCACTTGGTACTATCAAACCAGCCCGACTTGGCACTGGTGCCACCTTGGGTCTGGGAACCATCCTGCGTATCGTGGATTTTCAGGAGCCAGCCGGCCACTCCCAGCCACAGGCCCTTAAACACAGACCTCGGCCCTCTTACCTGGCCAAAAAAACTCACCTGCCCCGCTTCTGCATGGCACATTGCAGGAGCCACTTGGTAATATCAAACCAGCCCGACTTGGCACTGGTGCCACCTTGGGTCTGGGAACCATCCTGCATTTCATGGATTTTCAGGAGCCAGCAAGACACTCTTGGCCACAGGCCCCCAAACACAAACCTCGGCCCTTTTCCCTGGCAAAGAAAAGTCACCTGCCCTGCTTCTGCATGGCAGATTGCAGGAGCAACTTGGTACTATCAAACCAGCCCGACTTGGCAATGTTGCTACCTTGGGTCTGAGAAACATCCTGCGGATCGTGGATTTTCAGGAGCCAGCCGGCCTCTCCCAGCCACAGGCCCCCAAACACAATCCACGGCCCTTTTCCCTGGCAAACAACACTCACCTGCCCTGCTTCTCGATGGCAGATTGCAGGAGTCCCTGGGTAATTTCAATCCAGCCCGACTTGGCAGCATTTCCACCTTGCGTCTGGGAATCATCCTGCATATCAAAGAATTTCAGGAGTCAGCCGGCACTCTCAGTCACAGGCCCCCAAACACAAACCATGGCCCTTTTCCCTTGCAAACAAAACTCACCTGCCCCGCTTCTGGATGGCAGATTGCAGCAGCCACTTAGTCCTATCAAACCAGCCCGAATTGGCACTGTGTTGAAAGCGAAGGGAAGCCAACCCACCTTGTCGTTTATCAGCATTGACTCCAATTTACTGATTAAATCAGCCACTTTATATAACAGTGTTAATTAACTTCATGCATATTGCAAAATCCAAGCTCACTATAGGTTAACAGAGAAAACTCTAAGCCCTCCTTTTGTTTTACCATACCCATGATTGTTTCTTGCAAACAGGACCAGCGTTCCCACTGTGATATGAAAGTCAAGTATTGGAGAGTGCTTTTGTTACTTCTTTAGAAGGTTAGAATATGCCGAAAAGATGCTAGCTGGGGACTTGCAATTAATGAATTATTTGCTGTAAGTAGGTCAAATGACATGAGCTTTCAAAAAGGAAAAGTAGTCTTATTCCACCTGCCAATTCTAAAGTAGATTAATAAGCCTTAAGCAGAAGATGGATGTGAAGAGGGATATGACATGAAAGCTTAAGCAACACTGCTGACAGCAAAAGGCTTACCTGCTGCAGATACAGGAGACAAAATACTATTTGGACACAAACATTGCTATTCAGACGACAGTAAAATTCTGAGGGACAGCAAAATTTACTCAGTCATCATGACAGTAAAATTTGCTCCCATCAAAATGTGCTCATCAATTCTTAGTGTAAGCTAAGCACCTTAAGCAGAGGGTAGTTCAAGCCTAACTGGTATTTGATGGCAAAAAAGGCAACTTGGCCTGCGTTTCTCGCTTCTACTCCATTCAAAAGCTTACTCTGTCTCAGATTCCTTTGGTGGGATACCAACGCAAGCCGCCAAACTGCACGAAAATGATGATTTAAAGAAAGATAGATGAGAAAAATGGAATAATGGTTCATGTTCTTTTCCTTCCAACTGCTTTGTTTGCCCTTTTAAATTTTTGAAGTCCTTTCTGGTGTCACCATGGTTGCACTGCAGCAAGTGTTGGGCTGTAAGCTGTCCATATTGCCAGCTTCTGGACTGCCTTCAGAAAACTTCCCACTGGTTTTGTCTAGAAATCACAAGCAGTAGAGATGACAAAGACTGCAGAAACCTTCTCATCTCCTTCTAGAGCAAGACCATGTCTTTCAGCCACTCTTAACTAGACAACTTTCATCAGTCATGAGGGAGTCTCATGTTCAAGAGCTAAGCAGTGACAGCTGTAAATGACAAAAAGCAGACTGAAATTCTCTTGGGACTCCAGCAGAGAGCAATGAAGGAGGTTGAATTCACCTTCTTGGGAAGTTCTAAAATGCACGTTCACTTGAGCACAGGAGCTAAGCCATCGTAACCTTTGTTGAGTATGTCTGCGTAGACAGACATATTTAGACCATGTTATTTAAGCCACGTTATCATCTCTAGCTGCTAAGCTGCACTTCTTGCAAAGTATCTGCAACGTATTTTACAGGGTGGGCTTTGATGTGTAATCCCTGAGTAATATTGCAAAGAGAAGTACTTGGGGTGTGGGGTGGGGGGGGGGAGCTGCAACTCTTAGGTTTTTCAAATCATGGTTCCATTTGAAAGTCAAAAAAGATGTCAAACCTTTCTTTCCTAGACCTATTACCAGCACAAACTGTACCAGAATTTATGACCTGTAACTGTACCGTGGACGCTCTTTCTCTGGACTATTCCTTAAGAAACAAAGTCCTCACTAGAAATAAAACAAAATTAGCCAAGTATTGGCCTGGATTAGTTCCAAGGCTCTGTACTAAAGGCCAAACACGTGTAATAATAGTAACCAGTGGACTAAAAGTTAAGTCAATAGAGCATGACTCAGTTCAAAGACATCTTGTGTCCTAATGTTCTCACAGAAGACTGTAAAAACCTGTCTGTTTTTGTGGGTTTCTTTTATCCATTTAGCTGTACCTTCTACTTCTCTCCACTGTCTGAGAACATTGATGATAAGGTTGGATGACCTCATGTCAACTTGTAGAAGTAAAGAAAGAGAAGCCAGTAAAGAAAGGCAAATTTGTTAATTGCAGGTGGAAAGAGGGAGGCCAACAAAAGAAAACAAAAGAACAGTACTAATGAAATGCTCCCCTGTCTTCTGTGAAAAGTAAAGGCACAGACAAGAAAGAACAAGTGCAAAATTCTCACTAGAGAAACGCACTTGATCTGACTCAAGTATTTTGCGGTACATTTCTTGCTGTTTTCTCATGCCAAACATATTAACCATTGAAGGTGTCCCTTTCCTCTCTCTGGAATCCAGCTAGGAAGATGGCTGTGTCATTGCTGACAAGCAGCTATTCTCAGAGGTGTCCAGCTGAAAGTCCTAGATCAATTGATTTGCTCTGTCACTTTGATATGGCATGACTTACAGTTTCAGCACCTGAACTTGCCAGCCCTACAATTCTTTGCCCCTTGAATGCTTAGATAGGCTCCTTGGCAACTGGCATTTGTAAGGACTTGAAACTATGCAGAATTTGCACCGTGAGATGATGCCAAATGAGTCACACCAGTAGATTAAGTGGGGCATGCAAGGCAGAGAGAGGGAAATGAGAGCACAAGAAGAGAGTACACAAGAAGAGAGTACAATCTCCTTTTTTCTGAAACACTGAAGAGATCAAAGTGAACACAAATCCTCCTAGGGGTAGTTCTTGCAAAAGACTAAGAGTTCTTTTTGTGTTCACAGGCCTGGAATATTTAGCTTTGGATGACGGCAAAATGCAGATGACAAAACGAGGCCTTGAAGTCACATCCAGTATGAAGCAGTAGGAAAGAGGAAAGCAGCTGAGAGCGTCAGCCCTGCTAAGTAGTCTCAGTATTCTTCTTGACATGAGCAGAAATTTGAAATGAGTCTCTGAAAATGACAAAGGAGGCAGAAGAAAAGGGAGCGATGACTCCTCTGGCATAGTGCTTCCTAACAGGGATCTTCAAAATGTCAAGGTTGTATCATCCTTTCAACTGAAGGAAGGTATGAAAACAACAGGAAGGAAAAGGCATCCAATACTCTGGGCAGTGTACTTCTAGACAGAAAGGCCACTGATGGAAAAACCAACTAAACTGGCACCAATGCAGCAGCATTGTACTAAAGCCAGAAACGTCCAGCGCTTCGTTCTCTGCCATTCCATTCAGATGCACACAGCAGCTCTGCAACATTCCTACTGATCATCTCCTTGGCAAAGTGGCAGTGAGGGTCCGTGGTGATGCAGAGTCCCCAGGCAGATGCAAAGGAGAGCTGCTTTCTTGCAAAAACCAGGCTTTTGAAACACTCAGGCCTTTCTCATTTCCATAGCTTTAAGCCATAACAAACACAATTCAGCCAACCACCATGCACCACGCTGTGAACACACGACGCTTCTAGAACTTGTTGATCTACCTCGAAGTCAGCTGCCTCACCTTGCCACAGTCCTTTTCTACTTAGCCAAAGTAATGGGCCTCAGCCCAAGGCCTTCCTTTTGTAAGCTTCTAGCTCTATGCAGCAGCAAACCACTACTTTCTTCCGTGCCAAGACTTTAGGTAGACGATTTGCATCTGCCCTCCTTCCAGTGAAACCTAATGGGGAGAGAAAAGCCTCCCAGAGATGTTCAGTCATTCCATTTTCTAGACAGGCCAAATCCAAAGAAAAGCAAGCTATGGCATTGTGTACTTGCTCTTACAAAACACCTGCTGCCCTCTGACAATCAACTAGCAGAAAACCAGCCAAACTGAGACTTGAGGAAAACAACCCTTGGAAGGGAATAATGATGTGATCAATCAAGACAACACTTTTCCAGGCTACCGAGATACTGGAAATGTCAGCAAAGCCTTGAGAGCAAAGGCTGCACTAATGGGAAAAGGGTAAAAGAATCCCAAGAAAAACATGACCAAAGGTTAAAACAATTCCAAGAAGAACATAGGCAACTAACCTGTTGAAGCCTTCAGAAAAACAGTGGCCGCTGATTTACATAGGCCATTCAAGTTAATTGACCCGTGCCCCTTCCACTCCCTTTTCGGCACCATATTGAGTGAATTGAGACCATGGAATCACAATTCCTTGGATTCTGTTCTTAACTTCAGGAGAGAAGAACAGCAGCTGAAGTACCTGTTACTGATATGATACCCAGGAACACCGAGTTGACACATTTCTTTATTGGCCGATCACAACAAGCAAGGCTAAGAGGATAAGGCTGGCTTATTTCCATGACACTTTTCTTGTTTTACAGCCTGCTCTGACTCCGGTGAAACTTTTTCATTAGCTTCTCTGTAAAAGGAGAAAGTCCAATTCAACGTCCCGCCCTACTGCTGCAAGTATACCATTTGGTTTGTGGAGCTGAAAAAATTGAATTGGAAGGTACGATGCTCTCCGAAGCTAAGAGCCGCTGCCGGGCTTCTTTCGGCAGAAGCGGCGCTAAGAGAGCACTGTGAGCGGTACAATCGTCTTTGCGCGAAGAAGCCGCTTCTATGGCTCCAGGAGCCGGAGAGAGCGGGAGCATCGCAAAGGTGAAGAAGGAAGCTGTACAACACTGGGATTGTGTGCGCAGCTTGCCAACTGATAGAAAACAGTACCTTACACTTTCCTGACGTTTCCAATCACATGAATCTTCGATTGGAAGCTGTTTTGGACAACTTTTCTTTCCTTCATGCCAAACACTTGGCAGACCTCCGTGCAACGTCCAGAAGACGATGGGAGATGTTTTCTGTGCTCCCGCAGGTTTTCCTTGCCAGACAGAGTGGAAAAGCTTTCTGCTAGGATGTAGACCACAAAAGACGCTAAAGACGAAGGTACGATGCTCTCCGGAGCTAAGAGCCGCTGCCGGGCTTCTTTCGGCAGAAGCGGAGCTAAGAGAGCACTGTGAGCGGTACAATCGTCTTTGCGCGAAGAAGCCGCTTCTTCGGCTCCGGGAGCCGGAGAGAGCGGCAGCATCGGAAAGGTGAAGAAGGAAGCTGTACAACACTGGGATTGTGTGCGCAGCTTGCCAACTGATAGAAAACAGTACCTTACCACTTTCCTGACGTTTCCAATCACATGAATCTTCGATTGGAAGCTGTTTTGGACAACTTTTCTTTCCTTCATGCCAAACACTTGGCAGACCTCCGTGCAACGTCCAGAAGACGATGGGAGATGTTTTCTGTGCTCCCGCAGGTTTTCCTTGCCAGACAGAGTGGAAAAGCTTTCTGCTAGGATGTAGACCACAAAAGACGCTAAAGACGAAGGTACGATGCTCTCCGGAGCTAAGAGCCGCTGCCGGGCTTCTTTCGGCAGAAGCGGCGCTAAGAGAGCACTGTGAGCGGTACAATCGTCTTTGCGCGAAGAAGCCGCTTCTTCGGCTCCGGGAGCCGGAGAGAGCGGCAGCATCGGAAAGGTGAAGAAGGAAGCTGTACAACACTGGGATTGTGTGCGCAGCTTGCCAACTGATAGAAAACAGTACCTTACACTTTCCTGACGTTTCCAATCACATGAATATTCGATTGGAAGCTGTTTTGGACAACTTTTCTTTCCTTCATGCCAAACACTTGGCAGACCTCCGTGCAACGTCCAGAAGACGATGGGAGATGTTTTCTGTGCTCCCGCAGGTTTTCCTTGCCAGACAGAGTGGAAAAGCTTTCTGCTAGGATGTAGACCACAAAAGACGCTAAAGACGAAGGTACGATGCTCTCCGGAGCTAAGAGCCGCTGCCGGGCTTCTTTCGGCAGAAGCGGCGCTAAGAGAGCACTGTGAGCGGTACAATCGTCTTTGCGCGAAGAAGCCGCTTCTTCGGCTCCGGGAGCCGGAGAGAGCGGCAGCATCGGAAAGGTGAAGAAGGAAGCTGTACAACACTGGGATTGTGTGCGCAGTTTGCCAACTGATAGAAAACAGTACCTTACCACTTTCCTGACGTTTCCAATCACATGAATATTCGATTGGAAGCTGTTTTGGACAACTTTTCTTTCCTTCATGCCAAACACTTGGCAGACCTCCGTGCAACGTCCAGAACTCGATGGGAGATGTTTTCTGTGCTCGCGCAGGTTTTCCTTGCCAGACAGAGTGGAAAAGCTTTCTGCTAGGATGTAGACCACAAAAGACGCTAAAGACGAAGGTACGATGCTCTCCGGAGCTAAGAGCCGCTGCCGGGCTTCTTTCGGCAGAAGCGGCGCTAAGAGAGCACTGTGAGCGGTACAATCGTCTTTGCGCGAAGAAGCCGCTTCTTCGGCTCCGGGAGCCGGAGAGAGCGGCAGCATCGGAAAGGTGAAGAAGGAAGCTGTACAACACTGGGATTGTGTGCGCAGCTTGCCAACTGATAGAAAACAGTACCTTACACTTTCCTGACGTTTCCAATCACATGAATCTTCGATTGGAAGCTGTTTTGGACAACTTTTCTTTCCTTCATGCCAAACACTTGGCAGACCTCCGTGCAACGTCCAGAAGACGATGGGAGATGTTTTCTGTGCTCCCGCAGGTTTTCCTTGCCAGACAGAGTGGAAAAGCTTTCTGCTAGGATGTAGACCACAAAAGACGCTAAAGACGAAGGTACGATGCTCTCCGGAGCTAAGAGCCGCTGCCGGGCTTCTTTCGGCAGAAGCGGCACTAAGAGAGCACTGTGAGCGGTACAATCGTCTTTGCGCGAAGAAGCCGCTTCTTCGGCTCCGGGAGCCGGAGAGAGCGGCAGCATCGGAAAGGTGAAGAAGGAAGCTGTACAACACTGGGATTGTGTGCGCAGCTTGCCAACTGATAGAAAACAGTACCTTACCACTTTCCTGACGTTTCCAATCACATGAATCTTCGATTGGAAGCTGTTTTGGACAACTTTTCTTTCCTTCATGCCAAACACTTGGCAGACCTCCGTGCAACGTCCAGAACTCGATGGGAGATGTTTTCTGTGCTCCCGCAGGTTTTCCTTGCCAGACAGAGTGGAAAAGCTTTCTGCTAGGATGTAGACCACAAAAGACGCTAAAGACGAAGGTACGATGCTCTCCGGAGCTAAGAGCCGCTGCCGGGCTTCTTTCGGCAGAAGCGGCGCTAAGAGAGCACTGTGAGCGGTACAATCGTCTTTGCGCGAAGAAGCCGCTTCTTCGGCTCCGGGAGCCGGAGAGAGCGGCAGCAACGGAAAACTGAAGAAGGAAGCTGTACAACACTGGGATTGTGTGCGCAGCTTGCCAACTGATAGAAAACAGTACCTTACACTTTCCTGACGTTTCCAATCACATGAATCTTCGATTGGAAGCTGTTTTGGACAACTTTTCTTTCCTTCATGCCAAACACTTGGCAGACCTCCGTGCAACGTCCAGAAGACGATGGGAGATGTTTTCTGTGCTCCCGCAGGTTTTCCTTGCCAGACAGAGTGGAAAAGCTTTCTGCTAGGATGTAGACCACAAAAGACGCTAAAGACGAAGGCACGATGCTCTCCGGAGCTAAGAGCCGCTGCCGGGCTTCTTTCGGCAGAAGCGGCGCTAAGAGAGCACTGTGAGCGGTACAATCGTCTTTGCGCGAAGAAGCCGCTTCTTCGGCTCCGGGAGCCGGAGAGAGCGGCAGCATCGGAAAGGTGAAGAAGGAAGCTGTACAACACTGGGATTGTGTGCGCAGCTTGCCAACTGATAGAAAACAGTACCTTACCACTTTCCTGACGTTTCCAATCACATGAATCTTCGATTGGAAGCTCTTTTGGACAACTTTTCTTTCCTTCATGCCAAACACTTGGCAGACCTCCGTGCAACGTCCAGAACTCGATGGGAGATGTTTTCTGTGCTCCCGCAGGTTTTCCTTGCCAGACAGAGTGGAAAAGCTTTCTGCTAGGATGTAGACCACAAAAGACGCTAAAGACGAAGGTACGATGCTCTCCGGAGCTAAGAGCCGCTGCCGGGCTTCTTTCGGCAGAAGCGGCGCTAAGAGAGCACTGTGAGCGGTACAATCGTCTTTGCGCGAAGAAGCCGCTTCTTCGGCTCCGGGAGCCGGAGAGAGCGGCAGCAACGGAAAACTGAAGAAGGAAGCTGTACAACACTGGGATTGTGTGCGCAGCTTGCCAACTGATAGAAAACAGTACCTTACACTTTCCTGACGTTTCCAATCACATGAATCTTCGATTGGAAGCTGTTTTGGACAACTTTTCTTTCCTTCATGCCAAACACTTGGCAGACCTCCGTGCAACGTCCAGAAGACGATGGGAGATGTTTTCTGTGCTCCCGCAGGTTTTCCTTGCCAGACAGAGTGGAAAAGCTTTCTGCTAGGATGTAGACCACAAAAGACGCTAAAGACGAAGGTACGATGCTCTCCGGAGCTAAGAGCCGCTGCCGGGCTTCTTTCGGCAGAAGCGGAGCTAAGAGAGCACTGTGAGCGGTACAATCGTCTTTGCGCGAAGAAGCCGCTTCTTCGGCTCCGGGAGCCGGAGAGAGCGGCAGCATCGGAAAGGTGAAGAAGGAAGCTGTACAACACTGGGATTGTGTGCGCAGCTTGCCAACTGATAGAAAACAGTACCTTACCACTTTCCTGACTTTTCCAATCACATGAATCTTCGATTGGAAGCTCTTTTGGACAACTTTTCTTTCCTTCATGCCAAACACTTGGCAGACCTCCGTGCAACGTCCAGAAGACGATGGGAGATGTTTTCTGTGCTCCCGCAGGTTTTCCTTGCCAGACAGAGTGGAAAAGCTTTCTGCTAGGATGTAGACCACAAAAGACGCTAAAGACGAAGGTACGATGCTCTCCGGAGCTAAGAGCCGCTGCCGGGCTTCTTTCGGCAGAAGCGGCGCTAAGAGAGCACTGTGAGCGGTACAATCGTCTTTGCGCGAAGAAGCCGCTTCTTCGGCTCCGGGAGCCGGAGAGAGCGGCAGCATCGGAAAGGTGAAGAAGGAAGCTGTACAACACTGGGATTGTGTGCGCAGCTTGCCAACTGATAGAAAACAGTACCTTACACTTTCCTGACGTTTCCAATCACATGAATCTTCGATTGGAAGCTGTTTTGGACAACTTTTCTTTCCTTCATGCCAAACACTTGGCAGACCTCCGTGCAACGTCCAGAACACGATGGGAGATGTTTTCTGTGCTCCCGCAGGTTTTCCTTGCCAGACAGAGTGGAAAAGCTTTCTGCTAGGATGTAGACCACAAAAGATGCTAAAGACGAAGGTACGATGCTCTCCGGAGCTAAGAGCCGCTGCCGGGCTTCTTTCGGCAGAAGCGGCGCTAAGAGAGCACTGTGAGCGGTACAATCGTCTTTGCGCGAAGAAGCCGCTTCTTCGGCTCCGGGAGCCGGAGAGAGCGGCAGCATCGGAAAGGTGAAGAAGGAAGCTGTACAACACTGGGATTGTGTGCGCAGCTTGCCAACTGATAGAAAACAGTACCTTACACTTTCCTGACGTTTCCAATCACATGAATCTTCGATTGGAAGCTGTTTTGGACAACTTTTCTTTCCTTCATGCCAAACACTTGGCAGACCTCCGTGCAACGTCCAGAAGACGATGGGAGATGTTTTCTGTGCTCCCGCAGGTTTTCCTTGCCAGACAGAGTGGAAAAGCTTTCTGCTAGGATGTAGACCACAAAAGACGCTAAAGACGAAGGTACGATGCTCTCCGGAGCTAAGAGCCGCTGCCGGGCTTCTTTCGGCAGAAGCGGCGCTAAGAGAGCACTGTGAGCGGTACAATCGTCTTTGCGCGAAGAAGCCGCTTCTTCGGCTCCGGGAGCCGGAGAGAGCGGCAGCAACGGAAAACTGAAGAAGGAAGCTGTACAACACTGGGATTGTGTGCGCAGCTTGCCAACTGATAGAAAACAGTACCTTACACTTTCCTGACGTTTCCAATCACATGAATCTTCGATTGGAAGCTGTTTTGGACAACTTTTCTTTCCTTCATGCCAAACACTTGGCAGACCTCCGTGCAACGTCCAGAAGACGATGGGAGATGTTTTCTGTGCTCCCGCAGGTTTTCCTTGCCAGACAGAGTGGAAAAGCTTTCTGCTAGGATGTAGACCACAAAAGACGCTAAAGACGAAGGTACGATGCTCTCCGGAGCTAAGAGCCGCTGCCGGGCTTCTTTCGGCAGAAGCGGCGCTAAGAGAGCACTGTGAGCGGTACAATCGTCTTTGCGCGAAGAAGCCGCTTCTTCGGCTCCGGGAGCCGGAGAGAGCGGCAGCATCGGAAAACTGAAGAAGGAAGCTGTACAACACTGGGATTGTGTGCGCAGCTTGCCAACTGATAGAAAACAGTACCTTACACTTTCCTGACGTTTCCAATCACACGAATCTTCGATTGGAAGCTGTTTTGGACAACTTTTCTTTCCTTCATGCCAAACACTTGGCAGACCTCCGTGCAACGTCCAGAAGACGATGGGAGATGTTTTCTGTGCTCCCGCAGGTTTTCCTTGCCAGACAGAGTGGAAAAGCTTTCTGCTAGGATGTAGACCACAAAAGACGCTAAAGACGAAGGTACGATGCTCTCCGGAGCTAAGAGCCGCTGCCGGGCTTCTTTCGGCAGAAGCGGCGCTAAGAGAGCACTGTGAGCGGTACAATCGTCTTTGCGCGAAGAAGCCGCTTCTTCGGCTCCGGGAGCCGGAGAGAGCGGCAGCATCGGAAAGGTGAAGAAGGAAGCTGTACAACACTGGGATTGTGTGCGCAGCTTGCCAACTGATAGAAAACAGTACCTTACACTTTCCTGACGTTTCCAATCACAGGAATCTTCGATTGGAAGCTGTTTTGGACAACTTTTCTTTCCTTCATGCCAAACACTTGGCAGACCTCCGTGCAACGTCCAGAACACGATGGGAGATGTTTTCTGTGCTCCCGCAGGTTTTCCTTGCCAGACAGAGTGGAAAAGCTTTCTGCTAGGATGTAGACCACAAAAGACGCTAAAGACGAAGGTACGATGCTCTCCGGAGCTAAGAGCCGCTGCCGGGCTTCTTTCGGCAGAAGCGGCGCTAAGAGAGCACTGTGAGCGGTACAATCGTCTTTGCGCGAAGAAGCCGCTTCTTCGGCTCCGGGAGCCGGAGAGAGCGGCAGCATCGGAAAGGTGAAGAAGGAAGCTGTACAACACTGGGATTGTGTGCGCAGCTTGCCAACTGATAGAAAACAGTACCTTACACTTTCCTGACGTTTCCAATCACATGAATCTTCGATTGGAAGCTGTTTTGGACAACTTTTCTTTCCTTCATGCCAAACACTTGGCAGACCTCCGTGCAACGTCCAGAAGACGATGGGAGATGTTTTCTGTGCTCCCGCAGGTTTTCCTTGCCAGACAGAGTGGAAAAGCTTTCTGCTAGGATGTAGACCACAAAAGACGCTAAAGACGAAGGTACGATGCTCTCCGGAGCTAAGAGCCGCTGCCGGGCTTCTTTCGGCAGAAGCGGCGCTAAGAGAGCACTGTGAGCGGTACAATCGTCTTTGCGCGAAGAAGCCGCTTCTTCGGCTCCGGGAGCCGGAGAGAGCGGCAGCAACGGAAAACTGAAGAAGGAAGCTGTACAACACTGGGATTGTGTGCGCAGCTTGCCAACTGATAGAAAACAGTACCTTACACTTTCCTGACGTTTCCAATCACATGAATCTTCGATTGGAAGCTGTTTTGGACAACTTTTCTTTCCTTCATGCCAAACACTTGGCAGACCTCCGTGCAACGTCCAGAAGACGATGGGAGATGTTTTCTGTGCTCCCGCAGGTTTTCCTTGCCAGACAGAGTGGAAAAGCTTTCTGCTAGGATGTAGACCACAAAAGACGCTAAAGACGAAGGTACGATGCTCTCCGGAGCTAAGAGCCGCTGCCGGGCTTCTTTCGGCAGAAGCGGCGCTAAGAGAGCACTGTGAGCGGTACAATCGTCTTTGCGCGAAGAAGCCGCTTCTTCGGCTCCGGGAGCCGGAGAGAGCGGCAGCATCGGAAAACTGAAGAAGGAAGCTGTACAACACTGGGATTGTGTGCGCAGCTTGCCAACTGATAGAAAACAGTACCTTACACTTTCCTGACGTTTCCAATCACACGAATCTTCGATTGGAAGCTGTTTTGGACAACTTTTCTTTCCTTCATGCCAAACACTTGGCAGACCTCCGTGCAACGTCCAGAAGACGATGGGAGATGTTTTCTGTGCTCCCGCAGGTTTTCCTTGCCAGACAGAGTGGAAAAGCTTTCTGCTAGGATGTAGACCACAAAAGACGCTAAAGACGAAGGTACGATGCTCTCCGGAGCTAAGAGCCGCTGCCGGGCTTCTTTCGGCAGAAGCGGCGCTAAGAGAGCACTGTGAGCGGTACAATCGTCTTTGCGCGAAGAAGCCGCTTCTTCGGCTCCGGGAGCCGGAGAGAGCGGCAGCATCGGAAAGGTGAAGAAGGAAGCTGTACAACACTGGGATTGTGTGCGCAGCTTGCCAACTGATAGAAAACAGTACCTTACCACTTTCCTGACGTTTCCAATCACATGAATCTTCGATTGGAAGCTGTTTTGGACAACTTTTCTTTCCTTCATGCCAAACACTTGGCAGACCTCCGTGCAACGTCCAGAAGACGATGGGAGATGTTTTCTGTGCTCCCGCAGGTTTTCCTTGCCAGACAGAGTGGAAAAGCTTTCTGCTAGGATGTAGACCACAAAAGACGCTAAAGACGAAGGCACGATGCTCTCCGGAGCTAAGAGCCGCTGCCGGGCTTCTTTCGGCAGAAGCGGCGCTAAGAGAGCACTGTGAGCGGTACAATCGTCTTTGCGCGAAGAAGCCGCTTCTTCGGCTCCGGGAGCCGGAGAGAGCGGCAGCATCGCAAAGGTGAAGAAGGAAGCTGTACAACACTGGGATTGTGTGCGCAGCTTGCCAACTGATAGAAAACAGTACCTTACCACTTTCCTGACGTTTCCAATCACATGAATCTTCGATTGGAAGCTGTTTTGGACAACTTTTCTTTCCTTCATGCCAAACACTTGGCAGACCTCCGTGCAACGTCCAGAAGACGATGGGAGATGTTTTCTGTGCTCCCGCAGGTTTTCCTTGCCAGACAGAGTGGAAAAGCTTTCTGCTAGGATGTAGACCACAAAAGACGCTAAAGACGAAGGCACGATGCTCTCCGGAGCTAAGAGCCGCTGCCGGGCTTCTTTCGGCAGAAGCGGCGCTAAGAGAGCACTGTGAGCGGTACAATCGTCTTTGCGCGAAGAAGCCGCTTCTTCGGCTCCGGGAGCCGGAGAGAGCGGCAGCATCGGAAAGGTGAAGAAGGAAGCTGTACAACACTGGGATTGTGTGCGCAGCTTGCCAACTGATAGAAAACAGTACCTTACACTTTCCTGACGTTTCCAATCACATGAATCTTCGATTGGAAGCTGTTTTGGACAACTTTTCTTTCCTTCATGCCAAACACTTGGCAGACCTCCGTGCAACGTCCAGAAGACGATGGGAGATGTTTTCTGTGCTCCCGCAGGTTTTCCTTGCCAGACAGAGTGGAAAAGCTTTCTGCTAGGATGTAGACCACAAAAGACGCTAAAGACGAAGGTACGATGCTCTCCGGAGCTAAGAGCCGCTGCCGGGCTTCTTTCGGCAGAAGCGGCGCTAAGAGAGCACTGTGAGCGGTACAATCGTCTTTGCGCGAAGAAGCCGCTTCTTCGGCTCCGGGAGCCGGAGAGAGCGGCAGCATCGCAAAGGTGAAGAAGGAAGCTGTACAACACTGGGATTGTGTGCGCAGCTTGCCAACTGATAGAAAACAGTACCTTACACTTTCCTGACGTTTCCAATCACATGAATCTTCGATTGGAAGCTGTTTTGGACAACTTTTCTTTCCTTCATGCCAAACACTTGGCAGACCTCCGTGCAACGTCCAGAAGACGATGGGAGATGTTTTCTGTGCTCCCGCAGGTTTTCCTTGCCAGACAGAGTGGAAAAGCTTTCTGCTAGGATGTAGACCACAAAAGACGCTAAAGACGCAGGTACGATGCTCTCCGGAGCTAAGAGCCGCTGCCGGGCTTCTTTCGGCAGAAGCGGCGCTAAGAGAGCACTGTGAGCGGTACAATCGTCTTTGCGCGAAGAAGCCGCTTCTTCGGCTCCGGGAGCCGGAGAGAGCGGCAGCATCGGAAAACTGAAGAAGGAAGCTGTACAACACTGGGATTGTGTGCGCAGCTTGCCAACTGATAGAAAACAGTACCTTACACTTTCCTGACGTTTCCAATCGCAGGAATCTTCGATTGGAAGCTGTTTTGGACAACTTTTCTTTCCTTCATGCCAAACACTTGGCAGACCTCCGTGCAACGTCCAGAAGACGATGGGAGATGTTTTCTGTGCTCCCGCAGGTTTTCCTTGCCAGACAGAGTGGAAAAGCTTTCTGCTAGGATGTAGACCACAAAAGACGCTAAAGACGAAGGTACGATGCTCTCCGGAGCTAAGAGCCGCTCCTGGGCTTCTTTCGGCAGAAGCGGCACTAAGAGAGCACTGTGACCGGCACAATCGTCTTTGCGCGAAGAAGCCGCTTCTTCGGCTCCGGGAGCCGGAGAGAGCGGCAGCATCGGAAAGGTGAAGAAGGAAGCTGTACAACACTGGGATTGTGTGCGCAGCTTGCCAACTGATAGAAAACAGTACCTTACACTTTCCTGACGTTTCCAATCACATGAACATGTAGTGGAAAAGCTTTTTGCTAAGATGTAGACGACAAGAGAGGCTAAAGACTGGATGTGAGCAAATGACACCCATCTCTATAAAAGGCAATTAGGAGGACTCGGAATAGTAGAAACCAGCCAGCCTCCTTTTTATCCCCAGGAAGTTGATGAAGCAGCTCTTCCTGGAAAACCTTGCCAGGCACATGCAAGACGACAAAATAATGTAGTTAGCATGATTTTTCAGGGGAATTTCATGGTGAACATCACTTTAAACTCCTCTGATGAATCAACTTGACTGGTAGATGAAGGGAATATTATCTGCCTGGGCTTCAGGGAGGTTTTTGACATATCTCTACATGGCAGCACGCATCCATATGGAAGCAATAGTGCAAAGGGGAGGGAACCAGTGTCTTTTCAGTGATGCTGAGTGAAAAAAACAAGAGGCAGTGGGCACTCTCTGAAATACAGGAGATTGCCATTGACCATCAGCAAATGATTCTTTACTGTGAGGGTGACTGAACCACGGCACAGACTGCCCAGAAAGATTGTGGAGCCTGGATCTTTGAAGACATTAAAAGTACACCCAGATAGAATCCTGGGCAAGAGGCTCTAGGTATCCTGGTTTAGGCAGGGGGATTGGGCCTGGTTAGCCTCACCAACCCCTTCCACTCTCATTCATTCTGTGCTAGTGAATTCTCTTCAAGATGCATTTCAAGCACTTGCATGACAAAGTTCTGTGAAGACAGAGATCCAAATGGACACGGCATCTAAGTTCCTTAAGCAGTGTTCAAGAAGAATGTAAAACTCTGGGACGAGTGTCTCTTCCCTAACTGAATCCCTTTCATGGGAAAATTCCCAGCTCTAGAAAGATCTTCTGATACGCATGCTTAAGACTGACACTGGCTGAGCAAATTTCTCCCTATGTGTATCCAAGACCAGTTAGGATCTTCACCCAAAGTGCTGTCAACATAGTCACAGAATGTCTATTGTTAAGAAGTGACAACTTCCATCAGCATGGCAACTATTGGTCCACCAAATGGATGAATGGATGGGAATTATCTACTTGGGTTAAAAACAAAAAGAAAGAGTTGGTCTTTAGTTATCAATTTCATTGCAATATTATAAGGGAAGAAAAAGACCTAAGTCCTTGACTTTCTTAACTCGAGGAAAGATTTTAAGAATTCCTTGTAAAAATGTGTGATCACAATCAGACTATTGAAACCATCTGAGTTGGGAAAAGAGTTCACAAATTGTCTAGAGAGTGGCAAAGAAGCCAAGAAAAATAGGAAAGAAACAAAAAGAGAGCAGAAGCGTCAGCTTCATTGTACAAGCTCGTTCTAGAAGTGGTCTGCTGGGAAAAGGAGGCCCCAGTTGAATTTCCAATGTATTCCTGCGCTTGATTCAGTAACCGGTCAATGTAAAAACCAATCCTTTTGTACAACTTCTTCCAGCAACAAAAACTCCAACAGGTTGACACTACCATCATGCCTGTTCCAGACATATTTCAAAGAGAAATGATGATTTTCTTGAAAACCTACTTGCATAAAAGTTGCAAGATGGTGGAGGGATTCCCACATCCTCCTGCCTCCATCTGGCTTGAAAGTAGATTTGATAAAATATGCAACAAAGCACATGATTTATAAGGTAGAGTCAAATGGATGATTTGGGAATTGATCTCTTGTTGATAGTAAACTTCATATCCACTCTGTGTGACCTTTCTAAAACAAAATGTGGAGCTGAGGCATGAATCTGCCACAACAATTGTAAAGCAAACATACACACTCCCCTTCACATGCCCCCCCTTCCACACACACCTAGGCACACACAGAGATCAGCATAGCAGATCATGAACACCTTGGAAAAGACTGAAATGCTCAATGCCTCTCTTGATGGGCAAAAGAGCTGGTGCAGTAATTCAAATGCCTGGTACAGAAATTCTGTTTCATATTTAGCTCCTATTTAAAACACAGCTTTTCATTTCATTCTATTTACAGAATATTTTCATGTCATTTGCTTCTTTAAAATTACTTAGTTCTCACCTGTTGTATGTCTAGGAATATTTTCTTCCAAAAATAGAAAAAAATAGATGCTATCTTTTCAGCAGAAAACATTGGTTGATACAATTTGAAACCATCATGATATGGAAGAATTGTTCTGTCCCTCTCGAAGGTGGAAGAAGCATTTGGATCACAGATCATCTACAATGAAATACTTGACATGTTTAAGATGCTTTCAATCAATTTTGATCGTCAATTGCTTCTTCGTTGTAAACAGTCATTTTTCAGTGAAGGGAAAGTGTGTGTGGTATATCTACATGATGTGGTCAAACCCAGTTCCTACTAATGGCCAGGCTGAACTCCAGTAAATAATGTCCCGAATGATATTTTGCCGCCTTCTTTGGCACTTCATGAAATCTTACCATGATGAAGTGCTGAAACACAGAGATTTTCTCTTAGAGAGTGTCTCATGTTGTAACCCGTCCCATGGATTTTATGCTGTAATTCTTATCTCTTTTAAAATTTGCTATCTTCTGTACAGTTTTCATGAACCTTTCTGTTACAGTAGTGAAAATCACAGATAAATGTCATTTTGTACAACTTTGAATTTACCCCAAGAGCTGAGAGAAAACTTGCTCCTATACTTCAATCCCAGTTTCTTCTATAGTCCAACTTTGTTTCTCTACCATCAAGCTTCTCCTTTGTTGCTGCTCCAAGCCCCGTCCAAGCTGACCTTGAATACTTTCAGGGATGGGACACCCACAACTTCTCTGGGCAACCTGTCCCAGTGTTCCAGCACTCCCACAGTAAAAAAGGCCTTCCTTTCATCTAATATGTGTAGGAAATCATAAATCTAGGCATAGAAACTTGGAGTGCAAATTTGAAATTCTTTTGATTTGAAGCACATTTTAGATGAATACTGACTTACAGATGACTAAAAGATGTTGATGGGCATTTGAGCTGACAAGTTTTGAAAAAGTGCACGGAAATTAAAATTGAAACCACTAAAATTAAAAACTTCTTGCCATTTTCTTTTTCCTCTCCTCTTCAAAATTGCATATGTCAGATATCAGTGCTTCGTGCAAACCTCTCAGATGCTCTCAGAGAAAAAGCTTTTCTTTCAGACTAAGTTGTGGTTGACGTAGAACACTAGCAGGAGTGAAAGTTTTTCTGGGCATCGGGGCAGCACCTTCTCCTTGGATTTGTGTGCAGAAAGCATTTTATCCAAACTGGAAAATAGACCCAACTCTGTTCTATTCATCATTCTTACTGCATCAGGCCTGAAGATGCTGTGAAAAGTAGCCTGTGGACCTTGAAGATAGCGCATGTGAAACAGATGAGAGGTGATGGAGAAGTTGAGAGAAGAAAGAGCACATGGCCCAGTACGGACGCCAGAAAGTATTTCTTCATGTGATCATGGCAGATTGCAGGAGCCACTTGGTACTATCAAACCAGCCCGACTTGGCACTGGTGCCACCTTGGGTCTGGGAACCATCCTGCGTATCGTGGATTTTCAGGAGCCAGC
Source organism: Ammospiza nelsoni (assembly GCF_027579445.1). NCBI lineage: Eukaryota > Metazoa > Chordata > Aves > Passeriformes > Passerellidae > Ammospiza > Ammospiza nelsoni. Next base: position 4,703,800 of record NC_080638.1, read on the forward strand.
CGGCCACTCCCAGCCACAGGCCCTTAAACACAGACCTCGGCCCTCTTACCTGGCCAAAAAAACTCACCTGCCCCGCTTCTGCATGGCACATTGCAGGAGCCACTTGGTAATATCAAACCAGCCCGACTTGGCACTGGTGCCACCTTGGGTCTGGGAACCATCCTGCATTTCATGGATTTTCAGGAGCCAGCAAGACACTCTTGGCCACAGGCCCCCAAACACAAACCTCGGCCCTTTTCCCTGGCAAAGAAAAGTCACCTGCCCTGCTTCTGCATGGCAGATTGCAGGAGCAACTTGGTACTATCAAACCAGCCCGACTTGGCAATGTTGCTACCTTGGGTCTGAGAAACATCCTGCGGATCGTGGATTTTCAGGAGCCAGCCGGCCTCTCCCAGCCACAGGCCCCCAAACACAATCCACGGCCCTTTTCCCTGGCAAACAACACTCACCTGCCCTGCTTCTCGATGGCAGATTGCAGGAGTCCCTGGGTAATTTCAATCCAGCCCGACTTGGCAGCATTTCCACCTTGCGTCTGGGAATCATCCTGCATATCAAAGAATTTCAGGAGTCAGCCGGCACTCTCAGTCACAGGCCCCCAAACACAAACCATGGCCCTTTTCCCTTGCAAACAAAACTCACCTGCCCCGCTTCTGGATGGCAGATTGCAGCAGCCACTTAGTCCTATCAAACCAGCCCGAATTGGCACTGTGTTGAAAGCGAAGGGAAGCCAACCCACCTTGTCGTTTATCAGCATTGACTCCAATTTACTGATTAAATCAGCCACTTTATATAACAGTGTTAATTAACTTCATGCATATTGCAAAATCCAAGCTCACTATAGGTTAACAGAGAAAACTCTAAGCCCTCCTTTTGTTTTACCATACCCATGATTGTTTCTTGCAAACAGGACCAGCGTTCCCACTGTGATATGAAAGTCAAGTATTGGAGAGTGCTTTTGTTACTTCTTTAGAAGGTTAGAATATGCCGAAAAGATGCTAGCTGGGGACTTGCAATTAATGAATTATTTGCTGTAAGTAGGTCAAATGACATGAGCTTTCAAAAAGGAAAAGTAGTCTTATTCCACCTGCCAATTCTAAAGTAGATTAATAAGCCTTAAGCAGAAGATGGATGTGAAGAGGGATATGACATGAAAGCTTAAGCAACACTGCTGACAGCAAAAGGCTTACCTGCTGCAGATACAGGAGACAAAATACTATTTGGACACAAACATTGCTATTCAGACGACAGTAAAATTCTGAGGGACAGCAAAATTTACTCAGTCATCATGACAGTAAAATTTGCTCCCATCAAAATGTGCTCATCAATTCTTAGTGTAAGCTAAGCACCTTAAGCAGAGGGTAGTTCAAGCCTAACTGGTATTTGATGGCAAAAAAGGCAACTTGGCCTGCGTTTCTCGCTTCTACTCCATTCAAAAGCTTACTCTGTCTCAGATTCCTTTGGTGGGATACCAACGCAAGCCGCCAAACTGCACGAAAATGATGATTTAAAGAAAGATAGATGAGAAAAATGGAATAATGGTTCATGTTCTTTTCCTTCCAACTGCTTTGTTTGCCCTTTTAAATTTTTGAAGTCCTTTCTGGTGTCACCATGGTTGCACTGCAGCAAGTGTTGGGCTGTAAGCTGTCCATATTGCCAGCTTCTGGACTGCCTTCAGAAAACTTCCCACTGGTTTTGTCTAGAAATCACAAGCAGTAGAGATGACAAAGACTGCAGAAACCTTCTCATCTCCTTCTAGAGCAAGACCATGTCTTTCAGCCACTCTTAACTAGACAACTTTCATCAGTCATGAGGGAGTCTCATGTTCAAGAGCTAAGCAGTGACAGCTGTAAATGACAAAAAGCAGACTGAAATTCTCTTGGGACTCCAGCAGAGAGCAATGAAGGAGGTTGAATTCACCTTCTTGGGAAGTTCTAAAATGCACGTTCACTTGAGCACAGGAGCTAAGCCATCGTAACCTTTGTTGAGTATGTCTGCGTAGACAGACATATTTAGACCATGTTATTTAAGCCACGTTATCATCTCTAGCTGCTAAGCTGCACTTCTTGCAAAGTATCTGCAACGTATTTTACAGGGTGGGCTTTGATGTGTAATCCCTGAGTAATATTGCAAAGAGAAGTACTTGGGGTGTGGGGTGGGGGGGGGGAGCTGCAACTCTTAGGTTTTTCAAATCATGGTTCCATTTGAAAGTCAAAAAAGATGTCAAACCTTTCTTTCCTAGACCTATTACCAGCACAAACTGTACCAGAATTTATGACCTGTAACTGTACCGTGGACGCTCTTTCTCTGGACTATTCCTTAAGAAACAAAGTCCTCACTAGAAATAAAACAAAATTAGCCAAGTATTGGCCTGGATTAGTTCCAAGGCTCTGTACTAAAGGCCAAACACGTGTAATAATAGTAACCAGTGGACTAAAAGTTAAGTCAATAGAGCATGACTCAGTTCAAAGACATCTTGTGTCCTAATGTTCTCACAGAAGACTGTAAAAACCTGTCTGTTTTTGTGGGTTTCTTTTATCCATTTAGCTGTACCTTCTACTTCTCTCCACTGTCTGAGAACATTGATGATAAGGTTGGATGACCTCATGTCAACTTGTAGAAGTAAAGAAAGAGAAGCCAGTAAAGAAAGGCAAATTTGTTAATTGCAGGTGGAAAGAGGGAGGCCAACAAAAGAAAACAAAAGAACAGTACTAATGAAATGCTCCCCTGTCTTCTGTGAAAAGTAAAGGCACAGACAAGAAAGAACAAGTGCAAAATTCTCACTAGAGAAACGCACTTGATCTGACTCAAGTATTTTGCGGTACATTTCTTGCTGTTTTCTCATGCCAAACATATTAACCATTGAAGGTGTCCCTTTCCTCTCTCTGGAATCCAGCTAGGAAGATGGCTGTGTCATTGCTGACAAGCAGCTATTCTCAGAGGTGTCCAGCTGAAAGTCCTAGATCAATTGATTTGCTCTGTCACTTTGATATGGCATGACTTACAGTTTCAGCACCTGAACTTGCCAGCCCTACAATTCTTTGCCCCTTGAATGCTTAGATAGGCTCCTTGGCAACTGGCATTTGTAAGGACTTGAAACTATGCAGAATTTGCACCGTGAGATGATGCCAAATGAGTCACACCAGTAGATTAAGTGGGGCATGCAAGGCAGAGAGAGGGAAATGAGAGCACAAGAAGAGAGTACACAAGAAGAGAGTACAATCTCCTTTTTTCTGAAACACTGAAGAGATCAAAGTGAACACAAATCCTCCTAGGGGTAGTTCTTGCAAAAGACTAAGAGTTCTTTTTGTGTTCACAGGCCTGGAATATTTAGCTTTGGATGACGGCAAAATGCAGATGACAAAACGAGGCCTTGAAGTCACATCCAGTATGAAGCAGTAGGAAAGAGGAAAGCAGCTGAGAGCGTCAGCCCTGCTAAGTAGTCTCAGTATTCTTCTTGACATGAGCAGAAATTTGAAATGAGTCTCTGAAAATGACAAAGGAGGCAGAAGAAAAGGGAGCGATGACTCCTCTGGCATAGTGCTTCCTAACAGGGATCTTCAAAATGTCAAGGTTGTATCATCCTTTCAACTGAAGGAAGGTATGAAAACAACAGGAAGGAAAAGGCATCCAATACTCTGGGCAGTGTACTTCTAGACAGAAAGGCCACTGATGGAAAAACCAACTAAACTGGCACCAATGCAGCAGCATTGTACTAAAGCCAGAAACGTCCAGCGCTTCGTTCTCTGCCATTCCATTCAGATGCACACAGCAGCTCTGCAACATTCCTACTGATCATCTCCTTGGCAAAGTGGCAGTGAGGGTCCGTGGTGATGCAGAGTCCCCAGGCAGATGCAAAGGAGAGCTGCTTTCTTGCAAAAACCAGGCTTTTGAAACACTCAGGCCTTTCTCATTTCCATAGCTTTAAGCCATAACAAACACAATTCAGCCAACCACCATGCACCACGCTGTGAACACACGACGCTTCTAGAACTTGTTGATCTACCTCGAAGTCAGCTGCCTCACCTTGCCACAGTCCTTTTCTACTTAGCCAAAGTAATGGGCCTCAGCCCAAGGCCTTCCTTTTGTAAGCTTCTAGCTCTATGCAGCAGCAAACCACTACTTTCTTCCGTGCCAAGACTTTAGGTAGACGATTTGCATCTGCCCTCCTTCCAGTGAAACCTAATGGGGAGAGAAAAGCCTCCCAGAGATGTTCAGTCATTCCATTTTCTAGACAGGCCAAATCCAAAGAAAAGCAAGCTATGGCATTGTGTACTTGCTCTTACAAAACACCTGCTGCCCTCTGACAATCAACTAGCAGAAAACCAGCCAAACTGAGACTTGAGGAAAACAACCCTTGGAAGGGAATAATGATGTGATCAATCAAGACAACACTTTTCCAGGCTACCGAGATACTGGAAATGTCAGCAAAGCCTTGAGAGCAAAGGCTGCACTAATGGGAAAAGGGTAAAAGAATCCCAAGAAAAACATGACCAAAGATTAAAACAATTCCAAGAAGAACATAGGCAACTAACCTGTTGAAGCCTTCAGAAAAACAGTGGCCGCTGATTTACATAGGCCATTCAAGTTAATTGACCCGTGCCCCTTCCACTCCCTTTTCGGCACCATATTGAGTGAATTGAGACCATGGAATCACAATTCCTTGGATTCTGTTCTTAACTTCAGGAGAGAAGAACAGCAGCTGAAGTACCTGTTACTGATATGATACCCAGGAACACCGAGTTGACACATTTCTTTATTGGCCGATCACAACAAGCAAGGCTAAGAGGATAAGGCTGGCTTATTTCCATGACACTTTTCTTGTTTTACAGCCTGTTCTGATTCCGATGAAACTTTTTCATTAGCTTCTCTCTAAAAGGAGAAAGTCCAATTCAACGTCCCGCCCTACTGCTGCAAGTATACCATTTGGTTTGTGGAGCTGAAAAATTTGAATTGGAAGGTACGATGCTCTCCGGAGCTAAGAGCCGCTCCCGGGCTTCTTTCGGCAGAAGCGGCGCTAAGAGAGCACTGTGAGCGGTACAATCGTCTTTGCGCGAAGAAGCCGCTTCTTCGGCTCCGGGAGCCGGAGAGAGTGGCAGCATCGGAAAGGTGAAGAAAGAAGCTGTACAACACTGGGATTGTGTGCGCAGCTTGCCAACTGATAGAAAACAGTACCTTACACTTTCCTGACGTTTCCAATCACATGAATCTTCGATTGGAAGCTGTTTTGGACAACTTTTCTTTCCTTCATGCCAAACACTTGGCAGACCTCCGTGCAACGTCCAGAAGACGATGGGAGATGTTTTCTGTGCTCCCGCAGGTTTTCCTTGCCAGACAGAGTGGAAAAGCTTTCTGCTAGGATGTAGACCACAAAAGACGCTAAAGACGAAGGTACGATGCTCTCCGGAGCTAAGAGCCGCTGCCGGGCTTCTTTCGGCAGAAGCGGCACTAAGAGAGCACTGTGAGCGGTACAATCGTCTTTGCGCGAAGAAGCCGCTTCTTCGGCTCCGGGAGCCGGAGAGAGCGGCAGCATCGCACAGGTGAAGAAGGAAGCTGTACAACACTGGGATTGTGTGCGCAGCTTGCCAACTGATAGAAAACAGTACCTTACAACTTTCCTGACGTTTCCAATCACATGAATCTTCGATTGGAAGCTGTTTTGGACAACTTTTCTTTCCTTCATGCCAAACACTTGGCAGACCTCCGTGCAACGTCCAGAAGACGATGGGAGATGTTTTCTGTGCTCCCGCAGGTTTTCCTTGCCAGACAGAGTGGAAAAGCTTTCTGCTAGGATGTAGACCACAAAAGACGCTAAAGACGAAGGCACGATGCTCTCCGGAGCTAAGAGCCGCTGCCGGGCTTCTTTCGGCAGAAGCGGCGCTAAGAGAGCACTGTGAGCGGTACAATCGTCTTTGCGCGAAGAAGCCGCTTCTTCGGCTCCGGGAGCCGGAGAGAGCGGCAGCATCGGAAAGGTGAAGAAGGAAGCTGTACAACACTGGGATTGTGTGCGCAGCTTGCCAACTGATAGAAAACAGTACCTTACACTTTCCTGACGTTTCCAATCACATGAATCTTCGATTGGAAGCTGTTTTGGACAACTTTTCTTTCCTTCATGCCAAACACTTGGCAGACCTCCGTGCAACGTCCAGAAGACGATGGGAGATGTTTTCTGTGCTCCCGCAGGTTTTCCTTGCCAGACAGAGTGGAAAAGCTTTCTGCTAGGATGTAGACCACAAAAGAGGCTAAAGACGAAGGTACGATGCTCTCCGGAGCTAAGAGCCGCTGCCGGGCTTCTTTCGGCAGAAGCGGCGCTAAGAGAGCACTGTGAGCGGTACAATCATCTTTGCGCGAAGAAGCCGCTTCTTCGGCTCCGGGAGCCGGAGAGAGCGGCAGCATCGCAAAGGTGAAGAAGGAAGCTGTATTGCACTGGGATTGTGTGCGCAGCTTGCCAACTGATAGAAAACAGTACCTTACACTTTCCTGACGTTTCCAATCACATGAATCTTCGATTGGAAGCTGTTTTGGACAACTTTTCTTTCCTTCATGCCAAACACTTGGCAGACCTCCGTGCAACGTCCAGAAGACGATGGGAGATGTTTTCTGTGCTCCCGCAGGTTTTCCTTGCCAGACAGAGTGGAAAAGCTTTCTGCTAGGATGTAGACCACAAAAGACGCTAAAGACGTAGGTACGATGCTCTCCGGAGCTAAGAGCCGCTGCCGGGCTTCTTTCGGCAGAAGCGGCGCTAAGAGAGCACTGTGAGCGGTACAATCGTCTTTGCGCGAAGAAGCCGCTTCTTCGGCTCCGGGAGCCGGAGAGAGCGGCAACATCGGAAAACTGAAGAAGGAAGCTGTACAACACTGGGATTGTGTGCGCAGCTTGCCAACTGATAGAAAACAGTACCTTACACTTTCCTGACGTTTCCAATCGCAGGAATCTTCGATTGGAAGCTGTTTTGGACAACTTTTCTTTCCTTCATGCCAAACACTTGGCAGACCTCCGTGCAACGTCCAGAAGACGATGGGAGATGTTTTCTGTGCTCCCGCAGGTTTTCCTTGCCAGACAGAGTGGAAAAGCTTTCTGCTAGGATGTAGACCACAAAAGACGCTAAAGACGAAGGTACGATGCTCTCCGGAGCTAAGAGCCGCTCCCGGGCTTCTTTCGGCAGAAGCGGCACTAAGAGAGCACTGTGACCGGCACAATCGTCTTTGCGCGAAGAAGCCGCTTCTTCGGCTCCGGGAGCCGGAGAGAGCGGCAGCATCGGAAAGGTGAAGAAGGAAGCTGTACAACACTGGGATTGTGTGCGCAGCTTGCCAACTGATAGAAAACAGTACCTTACACTTTCCTGACGTTTCCAATCACATGAACATGTAGTGGAAAAGCTTTTTGCTAAGATGTAGACGACAAGAGAGGCTAAAGACTGGATGTGAGCAAATGACACCCATCTCTATAAAAGGCAATTAGGAGGACTCGGAATAGTAGAAACCAGCCAGCCTCCTTTTTATCCCCAGGAAGTTGATGAAGCAGCTCTTCCTGGAAAACCTTGCCAGGCACATGCAAGACGACAAAATAATGTAGTTAGCATGATTTTTCAGGGGAATTTCATGCTGAACATCACTTTAAACTCCTCTGATGAATCAACTTGACTGGTAGATGAAGGGAATATTATCTGCCTGGGCTTCAGGGAGGTTTTTGACATATCTCTACATGGCAGCACGCATCCATATGGAAGCAATAGTGCAAAGGGGAGGGAACCAGTGTCTTTTCAGTGATGCTGAGTGAAAAAAACAAGAGGCAGTGGGCACTCTCTGAAATACAGGAGATTGCCATTGACCATCAGCAAATGATTCTTTACTGTGAGGGTGACTGAACCACGGCACAGACTGCCCAGAAAGATTGTGGAGCCTGGATCTTTGAAGACATTAAAAGTACACCCAGATAGAATCCTGGGCAAGAGGCTCTAGGTATCCTGGTTTAGGCAGGGGGATTGGGCCTGGTTAGCCTCACCAACCCCTTCCACTCTCATTCATTCTGTGCTAGTGAATTCTCTTCAAGATGCATTTCAAGCACTTGCATGACAAAGTTCTGTGAAGACAGAGATCCAAATGGACACGGCATCTAAGTTCCTTAAGCAGTGTTCAAGAAGAATGTAAAACTCTGGGACGAGTGTCTCTTCCCTAACTGAATCCCTTTCATGGGAAAATTCCCAGCTCTAGAAAGATCTTCTGATACGCATGCTTAAGACTGACACTGGCTGAGCAAATTTCTCCCTATGTGTATCCAAGACCAGTTAGGATCTTCACCCAAAGTGCTGTCAACATAGTCACAGAATGTCTATTGTTAAGAAGTGACAACTTCCATCAGCATGGCAACTATTGGTCCACCAAATGGATGAATGGATGGGAATTATCTACTTGGGTTAAAAACAAAAAGAAAGAGTTGGTCTTTAGTTATCAATTTCATTGCAATATTATAAGGGAAGAAAAAGACCTAAGTCCTTGACTTTCTTAACTCGAGGAAAGATTTTAAGAATTCCTTGTAAAAATGTGTGATCACAATCAGACTATTGAAACCATCTGAGTTGGGAAAAGAGTTCACAAATTGTCTAGAGAGTGGCAAAGAAGCCAAGAAAAATAGGAAAGAAACAAAAAGAGAGCAGAAGCGTCAGCTTCATTGTACAAGCTCGTTCTAGAAGTGGTCTGCTGGGAAAAGGAGGCCCCAGTTGAATTTCCAATGTATTCCTGCGCTTGATTCAGTAACCGGTCAATGTAAAAACCAATCCTTTTGTACAACTTCTTCCAGCAACAAAAACTCCAACAGGTTGACACTACCATCATGCCTGTTCCAGACATATTTCAAAGAGAAATGATGATTTTCTTGAAAACCTACTTGCATAAAAGTTGCAAGATGGTGGAGGGATTCCCACATCCTCCTGCCTCCATCTGGCTTGAAAGTAGATTTGATAAAATATGCAACAAAGCACATGATTTATAAGGTAGAGTCAAATGGATGATTTGGGAATTGATCTCTTGTTGATAGTAAACTTCATATCCACTCTGTGTGACCTTTCTAAAACAAAATGTGGAGCTGAGGCATGAATCTGCCACAACAATTGTAAAGCAAACATACACACTCCCCTTCACATGCCCCCCCTTCCACACACACCTAGGCACACACAGAGATCAGCATAGCAGATCATGAACACCTTGGAAAAGACTGAAATGCTCAATGCCTCTCTTGATGGGCAAAAGAGCTGGTGCAGTAATTCAAATGCCTGGTACAGAAATTCTGTTTCATATTTAGCTCCTATTTAAAACACAGCTTTTCATTTCATTCTATTTACAGAATATTTTCATGTCATTTGCTTCTTTAAAATTACTTAGTTCTCACCTGTTGTATGTCTAGGAATATTTTCTTCCAAAAATAGAAAAAAATAGATGCTATCTTTTCAGCAGAAAACATTGGTTGATACAATTTGAAACCATCATGATATGGAAGAATTGTTCTGTCCCTCTCGAAGGTGGAAGAAGCATTTGGATCACAGATCATCTACAATGAAATACTTGACATGTTTAAGATGCTTTCAATCAATTTTGATCGTCAATTGCTTCTTCGTTGTAAACAGTCATTTTTCAGTGAAGGGAAAGTGTGTGTGGTATATCTACATGATGTGGTCAAACCCAGTTCCTACTAATGGCCAGGCTGAACTCCAGTAAATAATGTCCCAAATGATATTTTGCCGCCTTCTTTGGCACTTCATGAAATCTTACCATGATGAAGTGCTGAAACACAGAGATTTTCTCTTAGAGAGTGTCTCATGTTGTAACCCGTCCCATGGATTTTATGCTGTAATTCTTATCTCTTTTAAAATTTGCTATCTTCTGTACAGTTTTCATGAACCTTTCTGTTACAGTAGTGAAAATCACAGATAAATGTCATTTTGTACAACTTTGAATTTACCCCAAGAGCTGAGAGAAAACTTGCTCCTATACTTCAATCCCAGTTTCTTCTATAGTCCAACTTTGTTTCTCTACCATCAAGCTTCTCCTTTGTTGCTGCTCCAAGCCCCGTCCAAGCTGACCTTGAATACTTTCAGGGATGGGACACCCACAACTTCTCTGGGCAACCTGTCCCAGTGTTCCAGCACTCCCACAGTAAAAAAGGCCTTCCTTTCATCTAATATGTGTAGGAAATCATAAATCTAGGCATAGAAACTTGGAGTGCAAATTTGAAATTCTTTTGATTTGAAGCACATTTTAGATGAATACTGACTTACAGATGACTAAAAGATGTTGATGGGCATTTGAGCTGACAAGTTTTGAAAAAGTGCACGGAAATTAAAATTGAAACCACTAAAATTAAAAACTTCTTGCCATTTTCTTTTTCCTCTCCTCTTCAAAATTGCATATGTCAGATATCAGTGCTTCGTGCAAACCTCTCAGATGCTCTCAGAGAAAAAGCTTTTCTTTCAGACTAAGTTGTGGTTGACGTAGAACACTAGCAGGAGTGAAAGTTTTTCTGGGCATCGGGGCAGCACCTTCTCCTTGGATTTGTGTGCAGAAAGCATTTTATCCAAACTGGAAAATAGACCCAACTCTGTTCTATTCATCATTCTTACTGCATCAGGCCTGAAGATGCTGTGAAAAGTAGCCTGTGGACCTTGAAGATAGCGCATGTGAAACAGATGAGAGGTGATGGAGAAGTTGAGAGAAGAAAGAGCACATGGCCCAGTACGGACGCCAGAAAGTATTTCTTCATGTGATCATGGCAGATTGCAGGAGCCACTTGGTACTATCAAACCAGCCCGACTTGGCACTGGTGCCACCTTGGGTCTGGGAACCATCCTGCGTATCGTGGATTTTCAGGAGCCAGCCGGCCACTCCCAGCCACAGGCCCTTAAACACAGACCTCGGCCCTCTTACCTGGCCAAAAAAACTCACCTGCCCCGCTTCTGCATGGCACATTGCAGGAGCCACTTGGTAATATCAAACCAGCCCGACTTGGCACTGGTGCCACCTTGGGTCTGGGAACCATCCTGCATTTCATGGATTTTCAGGAGCCAGCAAGACACTCTTGGCCACAGGCCCCCAAACACAAACCTCGGCCCTTTTCCCTGGCAAAGAAAAGTCACCTGCCCTGCTTCTGCATGGCAGATTGCAGGAGCAACTTGGTACTATCAAACCAGCCCGACTTGGCAATGTTGCTACCTTGGGTCTGAGAAACATCCTGCGGATCGTGGATTTTCAGGAGCCAGCCGGCCTCTCCCAGCCACAGGCCCCCAAACACAATCCACGGCCCTTTTCCCTGGCAAACAACACTCACCTGCCCTGCTTCTCGATGGCAGATTGCAGGAGTCCCTGGGTAATTTCAATCCAGCCCGACTTGGCAGCATTTCCACCTTGCGTCTGGGAATCATCCTGCATATCAAAGAATTTCAGGAGTCAGCCGGCACTCTCAGTCACAGGCCCCCAAACACAAACCATGGCCCTTTTCCCTTGCAAACAAAACTCACCTGCCCCGCTTCTGCATGGCAGATTGCAGCAGCCACTTAGTCCTATCAAACCAGCCCGAATTGGCACTGTGTTGAAAGCGAAGGGAAGCCAACCCACCTTGTCGTTTATCAGCATTGACTCCAATTTACTGATTAAATCAGCCACTTTATATAACAGTGTTAATTAACTTCATGCATATTGCAAAATCCAAGCTCACTATAGGTTAACAGAGAAAACTCTAAGCCCTCCTTTTGTTTTACCATACCCATGATTGTTTCTTGCAAACAGGACCAGCGTTCCCACTGTGATATGAAAGTCAAGTATTGGAGAGTGCTTTTGTTACTTCTTTAGAAGGTTAGAATATGCCGAAAAGATGCTAGCTGGGGACTTGCAATTAATGAATTATTTGCTGTAAGTAGGTCAAATGACATGAGCTTTCAAAAAGGAAAAGTAGTCTTATTCCACCTGCCAATTCTAAAGTAGATTAATAAGCCTTAAGCAGAAGATGGATGTGAAGAGGGATATGACATGAAAGCTTAAGCAACACTGCTGACAGCAAAAGGCTTACCTGCTGCAGATACAGGAGACAAAATACTATTTGGACACAAACATTGCTATTCAGACGACAGTAAAATTCTGAGGGACAGCAAAATTTACTCAGTCATCATGACAGTAAAATTTGCTCCCATCAAAATGTGCTCATCAATTCTTAGTGTAAGCTAAGCACCTTAAGCAGAGGGTAGTTCAAGCCTAACTGGTATTTGATGGCAAAAAAGGCAACTTGGCCTGCGTTTCTCGCTTCTACTCCATTCAAAAGCTTACTCTGTCTCAGATTCCTTTGGTGGGATACCAACGCAAGCCGCCAAACTGCACGAAAATGATGATTTAAAGAAAGATAGATGAGAAAAATGGAATAATGGTTCATGTTCTTTTCCTTCCAACTGCTTTGTTTGCCCTTTTAAATTTTTGAAGTCCTTTCTGGTGTCACCATGGTTGCACTGCAGCAAGTGTTGGGCTGTAAGCTGTCCATATTGCCAGCTTCTGGACTGCCTTCAGAAAACTTCCCACTGGTTTTGTCTAGAAATCACAAGCAGTAGAGATGACAAAGACTGCAGAAACCTTCTCATCTCCTTCTAGAGCAAGACCATGTCTTTCAGCCACTCTTAACTAGACAACTTTCATCAGTCATGAGGGAGTCTCATGTTCAAGAGCTAAGCAGTGACAGCTGTAAATGACAAAAAGCAGACTGAAATTCTCTTGGGACTCCAGCAGAGAGCAATGAAGGAGGTTGAATTCACCTTCTTGGGAAGTTCTAAAATGCACGTTCACTTGAGCACAGGAGCTAAGCCATCGTAACCTTTGTTGAGTATGTCTGCGTAGACAGACATATTTAGACCATGTTATTTAAGCCACGTTATCATCTCTAGCTGCTAAGCTGCACTTCTTGCAAAGTATCTGCAACGTATTTTACAGGGTGGGCTTTGATGTGTAATCCCTGAGTAATATTGCAAAGAGAAGTACTTGGGGTGTGGGGTGGGGGGGGGGAGCTGCAACTCTTAGGTTTTTCAAATCATGGTTCCATTTGAAAGTCAAAAAAGATGTCAAACCTTTCTTTCCTAGACCTATTACCAGCACAAACTGTACCAGAATTTATGACCTGTAACTGTACCGTGGACGCTCTTTCTCTGGACTATTCCTTAAGAAACAAAGTCCTCACTAGAAATAAAACAAAATTAGCCAAGTATTGGCCTGGATTAGTTCCAAGGCTCTGTACTAAAGGCCAAACACGTGTAATAATAGTAACCAGTGGACTAAAAGTTAAGTCAATAGAGCATGACTCAGTTCAAAGACATCTTGTGTCCTAATGTTCTCACAGAAGACTGTAAAAACCTGTCTGTTTTTGTGGGTTTCTTTTATCCATTTAGCTGTACCTTCTACTTCTCTCCACTGTCTGAGAACATTGATGATAAGGTTGGATGACCTCATGCCAACTTGTAGAAGTAAAGAAAGAGAAGCCAGTAAAGAAAGGCAAATTTGTTAATTGCAGGTGGAAAGAGGGAGGCCAACAAAAGAAAACAAAAGAACAGTACTAATGAAATGCTCCCCTGTCTTCTGTGAAAAGTAAAGGCACAGACAAGAAAGAACAAGTGCAAAATTCTCACTAGAGAAACGCACTTGATCTGACTCAAGTATTTTGCGGTACATTTCTTGCTGTTTTCTCATGCCAAACATATTAACCATTGAAGGTGTCCCTTTCCTCTCTCTGGAATCCAGCTAGGAAGATGGCTGTGTCATTGCTGACAAGCAGCTATTCTCAGAGGTGTCCAGCTGAAAGTCCTAGATCAATTGATTTGCTCTGTCACTTTGATATGGCATGACTTACAGTTTCAGCACCTGAACTTGCCAGCCCTACAATTCTTTGCCCCTTGAATGCTTAGATAGGCTCCTTGGCAACTGGCATTTGTAAGGACTTGAAACTATGCAGAATTTGCACCGTGAGATGATGCCAAATGAGTCACACCAGTAGATTAAGTGGGGCATGCAAGGCAGAGAGAGGGAAATGAGAGCACAAGAAGAGAGTACACAAGAAGAGAGTACAATCTCCTTTTTTCTGAAACACTGAAGAGATCAAAGTGAACACAAATCCTCCTAGGGGTAGTTCTTGCAAAAGACTAAGAGTTCTTTTTGTGTTCACAGGCCTGGAATATTTAGCTTTGGATGACGGCAAAATGCAGATGACAAAACGAGGCCTTGAAGTCACATCCAGTATGAAGCAGTAGGAAAGAGGAAAGCAGCTGAGAGCGTCAGCCCTGCTAAGTAGTCTCAGTATTCTTCTTGACATGAGCAGAAATTTGAAATGAGTCTCTGAAAATGACAAAGGAGGCAGAAGAAAAGGGAGCGATGACTCCTCTGGCATAGTGCTTCCTAACAGGGATCTTCAAAATGTCAAGGTTGTATCATCCTTTCAACTGAAGGAAGGTATGAAAACAACAGGAAGGAAAAGGCATCCAATACTCTGGGCAGTGTACTTCTAGACAGAAAGGCCACTGATGGAAAAACCAACTAAACTGGCACCAATGCAGCAGCATTGTACTAAAGCCAGAAACGTCCAGCGCTTCGTTCTCTGCCATTCCATTCAGATGCACACAGCAGCTCTGCAACATTCCTACTGATCATCTCCTTGGCAAAGTGGCAGTGAGGGTCCGTGGTGATGCAGAGTCCCCAGGCAGATGCAAAGGAGAGCTGCTTTCTTGCAAAAACCAGGCTTTTGAAACACTCAGGCCTTTCTCATTTCCATAGCTTTAAGCCATAACAAACACAATTCAGCCAACCACCATGCACCACGCTGTGAACACACGACGCTTCTAGAACTTGTTGATCTACCTCGAAGTCAGCTGCCTCACCTTGCCACAGTCCTTTTCTACTTAGCCAAAGTAATGGGCCTCAGCCCAAGGCCTTCCTTTTGTAAGCTTCTAGCTCTATGCAGCAGCAAACCACTACTTTCTTCCGTGCCAAGACTTTAGGTAGACGATTTGCATCTGCCCTCCTTCCAGTGAAACCTAATGGGGAGAGAAAAGCCTCCCAGAGATGTTCAGTCATTCCATTTTCTAGACAGGCCAAATCCAAAGAAAAGCAAGCTATGGCATTGTGTACTTGCTCTTACAAAACACCTGCTGCCCTCTGACAATCAACTAGCAGAAAACCAGCCAAACTGAGACTTGAGGAAAACAACCCTTGGAAGGGAATAATGATGTGATCAATCAAGACAACACTTTTCCAGGCTACCGAGATACTGGAAATGTCAGCAAAGCCTTGAGAGCAAAGGCTGCACTAATGGGAAAAGGGTAAAAGAATCCCAAGAAAAACATGACCAAAGATTAAAACAATTCCAAGAAGAACATAGGCAACTAACCTGTTGAAGCCTTCAGAAAAACAGTGGCCGCTGATTTACATAGGCCATTCAAGTTAATTGACCCGTGCCCCTTCCACTCCCTTTTCGGCACCATATTGAGTGAATTGAGACCATGGAATCACAATTCCTTGGATTCTGTTCTTAACTTCAGGAGAGAAGAACAGCAGCTGAAGTACCTGTTACTGATATGATACCCAGGAACACCGAGTTGACACATTTCTTTATTGGCCGATCACAACAAGCAAGGCTAAGAGGATAAGGCTGGCTTATTTCCATGACACTTTTCTTGTTTTACAGCCTGCTCTGACTCCGGTGAAACTTTTTCATTAGCTTCTCTGTAAAAGGAGAAAGTCCAATTCAACGTCCCGCCCTACTGCTGCAAGTATACCATTTGGTTTGTGGAGCTGAAAAAATTGAATTGGAAGGTACGATGCTCTCCGAAGCTAAGAGCCGCTGCCGGGCTTCTTTCGGCAGAAGCGGCGCTAAGAGAGCACTGTGAGCGGTACAATCGTCTTTGCGCGAAGAAGCCGCTTCTATGGCTCCAGGAGCCGGAGAGAGCGGGAGCATCGCAAAGGTGAAGAAGGAAGCTGTACAACACTGGGATTGTGTGCGCAGCTTGCCAACTGATAGAAAACAGTACCTTACACTTTCCTGACGTTTCCAATCACATGAATCTTCGATTGGAAGCTCTTTTGGACAACTTTTCTTTCCTTCATGCCAAACACTTGGCAGACCTCCGTGCAACGTCCAGAAGACGATGGGAGATGTTTTCTGTGCTCCCGCAGGTTTTCCTTGCCAGACAGAGTGGAAAAGCTTTCTGCTAGGATGTAGACCACAAAAGACGCTAAAGACGAAGGTACGATGCTCTCCGGAGCTAAGAGCCGCTGCCGGGCTTCTTTCGGCAGAAGCGGCGCTAAGAGAGCACTGTGAGCGGTACAATCGTCTTTGCGCGAAGAAGCCGCTTCTTCGGCTCCGGGAGCCGGAGAGAGCGGCAGCAACGGAAAACTGAAGAAGGAAGCTGTACAACACTGGGATTGTGTGCGCAGCTTGCCAACTGATAGAAAACAGTACCTTACACTTTCCTGACGTTTCCAATCACATGAATATTCGATTGGAAGCTGTTTTGGACAACTTTTCTTTCCTTCATGCCAAACACTTGGCAGACCTCCGTGCAACGTCCAGAAGACGATGGGAGATGTTTTCTGTGCTCCCGCAGGTTTTCCTTGCCAGACAGAGTGGAAAAGCTTTCTGCTAGGATGTAGACCACAAAAGACGCTAAAGACGAAGGTACGATGCTCTCCGGAGCTAAGAGCCGCTGCCGGGCTTCTTTCGGCAGAAGCGGCGCTAAGAGAGCACTGTGAGCGGTACAATCGTCTTTGCGCGAAGAAGCCGCTTCTTCGGCTCCGGGAGCCGGAGAGAGTGGCAGCATCGGAAAGGTGAAGAAAGAAGCTGTACAACACTGGGATTGTGTGCGCAGCTTGCCAACTGATAGAAAACAGTACCTTACACTTTCCTGACGTTTCCAATCACATGAATCTTCGATTGGAAGCTGTTTTGGACAACTTTTCTTTCCTTCATGCCAAACACTTGGCAGACCTCCGTGCAACGTCCAGAAGACGATGGGAGATGTTTTCTGTGCTCCCGCAGGTTTTCCTTGCCAGACAGAGTGGAAAAGCTTTCTGCTAGGATGTAGACCACAAAAGACGCTAAAGACGAAGGTACGATGCTCTCCGGAGCTAAGAGCCGCTGCCGGGCTTCTTTCGGCAGAAGCGGCGCTAAGAGAGCACTGTGAGCGGTACAATCGTCTTTGCGCGAAGAAGCCGCTTCTTCGGCTCCGGGAGCCGGAGAGAGCGGCAGCATCGGAAAGGTGAAGAAGGAAGCTGTACAACACTGGGATTGTGTGCGCAGCTTGCCAACTGATAGAAAACAGTACCTTACACTTTCCTGACGTTTCCAATCACATGAACATGTAGTGGAAAAGCTTTTTGCTAAGATGTAGACGACAAGAGAGGCTAAAGACTGGATGAGAGCAAATGACACCCATCTCTATAAAAGGCAATTAGGAGGACTCGGAATAGTAGAAACCAGCCAGCTTCCTTTTTATCCCCAGGAAGTTGATGAAGCAGCTCTTCCTGGAAAACCTTGCCAGGCACATGCAAGACGACAAAATAATGTAGTTAGCATGATTTTTCAGGGGAATTTCATGCTGAACATCACTTTAAACTCCTCTGATGAATCAACTTGACTGGTAGATGAAGGGAATATTATCTGCCTGGGCTTCAGGGAGGTTTTTGACATATCTCTACATGGCAGCACGCATCCATATGGAAGCAATAGTGCAAAGGGGAGGGAACCAGTGTCTTTTCAGTGATGCTGAGTGAAAAAAACAAGAGGCAGTGGGCACTCTCTGAAATACAGGAGATTGCCATTGACCATCAGCAAATGATTCTTTACTGTGAGGGTGACTGAACCACGGCACAGACTGCCCAGAAAGATTGTGGAGCCTGGATCTTTGAAGACATTAAAAGTACACCCAGATAGAATCCTGGGCAAGAGGCTCTAGGTATCCTGGTTTAGGCAGGGGGATTGGGCCTGGTTAGCCTCACCAACCCCTTCCACTCTCATTCATTCTGTGCTAGTGAATTCTCTTCAAGATGCATTTCAAGCACTTGCATGACAAAGTTCTGTGAAGACAGAGATCCAAATGGACACGGCATCTAAGTTCCTTAAGCAGTGTTCAAGAAGAATGTAAAACTCTGGGACGAGTGTCTCTTCCCTAACTGAATCCCTTTCATGGGAAAATTCCCAGCTCTAGAAAGATCTTCTGATACGCATGCTTAAGACTGACACTGGCTGAGCAAATTTCTCCCTATGTGTATCCAAGACCAGTTAGGATCTTCACCCAAAGTGCTGTCAACATAGTCACAGAATGTCTATTGTTAAGAAGTGACAACTTCCATCAGCATGGCAACTATTGGTCCACCAAATGGATGAATGGATGGGAATTATCTACTTGGGTTAAAAACAAAAAGAAAGAGTTGGTCTTTAGTTATCAATTTCATTGCAATATTATAAGGGAAGAAAAAGACCTAAGTCCTTGACTTTCTTAACTCGAGGAAAGATTTTAAGAATTCCTTGTAAAAATGTGTGATCACAATCAGACTATTGAAACCATCTGAGTTGGGAAAAGAGTTCACAAATTGTCTAGAGAGTGGCAAAGAAGCCAAGAAAAATAGGAAAGAAACAAAAAGAGAGCAGAAGCGTCAGCTTCATTGTACAAGCTCGTTCTAGAAGTGGTCTGCTGGGAAAAGGAGGCCCCAGTTGAATTTCCAATGTATTCCTGCGCTTGATTCAGTAACCGGTCAATGTAAAAACCAATCCTTTTGTACAACTTCTTCCAGCAACAAAAACTCCAACAGGTTGACACTACCATCATGCCTGTTCCAGACATATTTCAAAGAGAAATGATGATTTTCTTGAAAACCTACTTGCATAAAAGTTGCAAGATGGTGGAGGGATTCCCACATCCTCCTGCCTCCATCTGGCTTGAAAGTAGATTTGATAAAATATGCAACAAAGCACATGATTTATAAGGTAGAGTCAAATGGATGATTTGGGAATTGATCTCTTGTTGATAGTAAACTTCATATCCACTCTGTGTGACCTTTCTAAAACAAAATGTGGAGCTGAGGCATGAATCTGCCACAACAATTGTAAAGCAAACATACACACTCCCCTTCACATGCCCCCCCTTCCACACACACCTAGGCACACACAGAGATCAGCATAGCAGATCATGAACACCTTGGAAAAGACTGAAATGCTCAATGCCTCTCTTGATGGGCAAAAGAGCTGGTGCAGTAATTCAAATGCCTGGTACAGAAATTCTGTTTCATATTTAGCTCCTATTTAAAACACAGCTTTTCATTTCATTCTATTTACAGAATATTTTCATGTCATTTGCTTCTTTAAAATTACTTAGTTCTCACCTGTTGTATGTCTAGGAATATTTTCTTCCAAAAATAGAAAAAAATAGATGCTATCTTTTCAGCAGAAAACATTGGTTGATACAATTTGAAACCATCATGATATGGAAGAATTGTTCTGTCCCTCTCGAAGGTGGAAGAAGCATTTGGATCACAGATCATCTACAATGAAATACTTGACATGTTTAAGATGCTTTCAATCAATTTTGATCGTCAATTGCTTCTTCGTTGTAAACAGTCATTTTTCAGTGAAGGGAAAGTGTGTGTGGTATATCTACATGATGTGGTCAAACCCAGTTCCTACTAATGGCCAGGCTGAACTCCAGTAAATAATGTCCCGAATGATATTTTGCCGCCTTCTTTGGCACTTCATGAAATCTTACCATGATGAAGTGCTGAAACACAGAGATTTTCTCTGAGAGAGTGTCTCATGTTGTAACCCGTCCCATGGATTTTATGCTGTAATTCTTATCTCTTTTAAAATTTGCTATCTTCTGTACAGTTTTCATGAACCTTTCTGTTACAGTAGTGAAAATCACAGATAAATGTAATTTTGTACAACTTTGAATTTACCCCAAGAGCTGAGAGAAAACTTGCTCCTATACTTCAATCCCAGTTTCTTCTATAGTCCAACTTTGTTTCTCTACCATCAAGCTTCTCCTTTGTTGCTGCTCCAAGCCCCGTCCAAGCTGACCTTGAATACTTTCAGGGATGGGACACCCACAACTTCTCTGGGCAACCTGTCCCAGTGTTCCAGCACTCCCACAGTAAAAAAGGCCTTCCTTTCATCTAATATGTGTAGGAAATCATAAATCTAGGCATAGAAACTTGGAGTGCAAATTTGAAATTCTTTTGATTTGAAGCACATTTTAGATGAATACTGACTTACAGATGACTAAAAGATGTTGATGGGCATTTGAGCTGACAAGTTTTGAAAAAGTGCACGGAAATTAAAATTGAAACCACTAAAATTAAAAACTTCTTGCCATTTTCTTTTTCCTCTCCTCTTCAAAATTGCATATGTCAGATATCAGTGCTTCGTGCAAACCTCTCAGATGCTCTCAGAGAAAAAGCTTTTCTTTCAGACTAAGTTGTGGTTGACGTAGAACACTAGCAGGAGTGAAAGTTTTTCTGGGCATCGGGGCAGCACCTTCTCCTTGGATTTGTGTGCAGAAAGCATTTTATCCAAACTGGAAAATAGACCCAACTCTGTTCTATTCATCATTCTTACTGCATCAGGCCTGAAGATGCTGTGAAAAGTAGCCTGTGGACCTTGAAGATAGCGCATGTGAAACAGATGAGAGGTGATGGAGAAGTTGAGAGAAGAAAGAGCACATGGCCCAGTACGGACGCCAGAAAGTATTTCTTCATGTGATCATGGCAGATTGCAGGAGCAACTTGGTACTATCAAACCAGCCCGACTTGGCACTGGTGCCACCTTGGGTCTGGGAACCATCCTGCGTATCGTGGATTTTCAGGAGCCAGCCGGCCACTCCCAGCCACAGGCCCTTAAACACAGACCTCGGCCCTCTTACCTGGCCAAAAAAACTCACCTGCCCCGCTTCTGCATGGCACATTGCAGGAGCCACTTGGTAATATCAAACCAGCCCGACTTGGCACTGGTGCCACCTTGGGTCTGGGAACCATCCTGCATATCATGGATTTTCAGGAGCCAGCAAGACACTCTTGGCCACAGGCCCCCAAACACAAACCTCGGCCCTTTTCCCTGGCAAAGAAAAGTCACCTGCCCTGCTTCTGCATGGCACATTGCAGGAGCAACTTGGTACTATCAAACCAGCCCGACTTGGCAATGTTGCTACCTTGGGTCTGAGAAACATCCTGCGGATCGTGGATTTTCAGGAGCCAGCCGGCCTCTCCCAGCCACAGGCCCCCAAACACAATCCACGGCCCTTTTCCCTGGCAAACAACACTCACCTGCCCTGCTTCTCGATGGCAGATTGCAGGAGTCCCTGGGTAATTTCAATCCAGCCCGACTTGGCAGCATTTCCACCTTGCGTCTGGGAATCATCCTGCATATCAAAGAATTTCAGGAGTCAGCCGGCACTCTCAGTCACAGGCCCCCAAACACAAACCATGGCCCTTTTCCCTTGCAAACAAAACTCACCTGCCCCGCTTCTGCATGGCAGATTGCAGCAGCCACTTAGTCCTATCAAACCAGCCCGAATTGGCACTGTGTTGAAAGCGAAGGGAAGCCAACCCACCTTGTCGTTTATCAGCATTGACTCCAATTTACTGATTAAATCAGCCACTTTATATAACAGTGTTAATTAACTTCATGCATATTGCAAAATCCAAGCTCACTATAGGTTAACAGAGAAAACTCTAAGCCCTCCTTTTGTTTTACCATACCCATGATTGTTTCTTGCAAACAGGACCAGCGTTCCCACTGTGATATGAAAGTCAAGTATTGGAGAGTGCTTTTGTTACTTCTTTAGAAGGTTAGAATATGCCGAAAAGATGCTAGCTGGGGACTTGCAATTAATGAATTATTTGCTGTAAGTAGGTCAAATGACATGAGCTTTCAAAAAGGAAAAGTAGTCTTATTCCACCTGCCAATTCTAAAGTAGATTAATAAGCCTTAAGCAGAAGATGGATGTGAAGAGGGATATGACATGAAAGCTTAAGCAACACTGCTGACAGCAAAAGGCTTACCTGCTGCAGATACAGGAGACAAAATACTATTTGGACACAAACATTGCTATTCAGACGACAGTAAAATTCTGAGGGACAGCAAAATTTACTCAGTCATCATGACAGTAAAATTTGCTCCCATCAAAATGTGCTCATCAATTCTTAGTGTAAGCTAAGCACCTTAAGCAGAGGGTAGTTCAAGCCTAACTGGTATTTGATGGCAAAAAAGGCAACTTGGCCTGCGTTTCTCGCTTCTACTCCATTCAAAAGCTTACTCTGTCTCAGATTCCTTTGGTGGGATACCAACGCAAGCCGCCAAACTGCACGAAAATGATGATTTAAAGAAAGATAGATGAGAAAAATGGAATAATGGTTCATGTTCTTTTCCTTCCAACTGCTTTGTTTGCCCTTTTAAATTTTTGAAGTCCTTTCTGGTGTCACCATGGTTGCACTGCAGCAAGTGTTGGGCTGTAAGCTGTCCATATTGCCAGCTTCTGGACTGCCTTCAGAAAACTTCCCACTGGTTTTGTCTAGAAATCACAAGCAGTAGAGATGACAAAGACTGCAGAAACCTTCTCATCTCCTTCTAGAGCAAGACCATGTCTTTCAGCCACTCTTAACTAGACAACTTTCATCAGTCATGAGGGAGTCTCATGTTCAAGAGCTAAGCAGTGACAGCTGTAAATGACAAAAAGCAGACTGAAATTCTCTTGGGACTCCAGCAGAGAGCAATGAAGGAGGTTGAATTCACCTTCTTGGGAAGTTCTAAAATGCACCTTCCCTTGAGCACAGGAGCTAAGCCATCGTAACCTTTGTTGAGTATGTCTGCGTAGACAGACATATTTAGACCATGTTATTTAAGCCACGTTATCATCTCTAGCTGCTAAGCTGCACTTCTTGCAAAGTATCTGCAACGTATTTTACAGGGTGGGCTTTGATGTGTAATCCCTGAGTAATATTGCAAAGAGAAGTACTTGGGGTGTGGGGTGGGGGGGGGAGCTGCAACTCTTAGGTTTTTCAAATCATGGTTCCATTTGAAAGTCAAAAAAGATGTCAAACCTTTCTTTCCTAGACCTATTACCAGCACAAACTGTACCAGAATTTATGACCTGTAACTGTACCGTGGACGCTCTTTCTCTGGACTATTCCTTAAGAAACAAAGTCCTCACTAGAAATAAAACAAAATTAGCCAAGTATTGGCCTGGATTAGTTCCAAGGCTCTGTACTAAAGGCCAAACACGTGTAATAATAGTAACCAGTGGACTAAAAGTTAAGTCAATAGAGCATGACTCAGTTCAAAGACATCTTGTGTCCTAATGTTCTCACAGAAGACTGTAAAAACCTGTCTGTTTTTGTGGGTTTCTTTTATCCATTTAGCTGTACCTTCTACTTCTCTCCACTGTCTGAGAACATTGATGATAAGGTTGGATGACCTCATGTCAACTTGTAGAAGTAAAGAAAGAGAAGCCAGTAAAGAAAGGCAAATTTGTTAATTGCAGGTGGAAAGAGGGAGGCCAACAAAAGAAAACAAAAGAACAGTACTAATGAAATGCTCCCCTGTCTTCTGTGAAAAGTAAAGGCACAGACAAGAAAGAACAAGTGCAAAATTCTCACTAGAGAAACGCACTTGATCTGACTCAAGTATTTTGCGGTACATTTCTTGCTGTTTTCTCATGCCAAACATATTAACCATTGAAGGTGTCCCTTTCCTCTCTCTGGAATCCAGCTAGGAAGATGGCTGTGTCATTGCTGACAAGCAGCTATTCTCAGAGGTGTCCAGCTGAAAGTCCTAGATCAATTGATTTGCTCTGTCACTTTGATATGGCATGACTTACAGTTTCAGCACCTGAACTTGCCAGCCCTACAATTCTTTGCCCCTTGAATGCTTAGATAGGCTCCTTGGCAACTGGCATTTGTAAGGACTTGAAACTATGCAGAATTTGCACCGTGAGATGATGCCAAATGAGTCACACCAGTAGATTAACTGGGGCATGCAAGGCAGAGAGAGGGAAATGAGAGCACAAGAAGAGAGTACACAAGAAGAGAGTACAATCTCCTTTTTTCTGAAACACTGAAGAGATCAAAGTGAACACAAATCCTCCTAGGAGTAGTTCTTGCAAAAGACTAAGAGTTCTTTTTGTGTTCACAGGCCTGGAATATTTAGCTTTGGATGACGGCAAAATGCAGATGACAAAACGAGGCCTTGAAGTCACATCCAGTATGAAGCAGTAGGAAAGAGGAAAGCAGCTGAGAGCGTCAGCCCTGCTAAGTAGTCTCAGTATTCTTCTTGACATGAGCAGAAATTTGAAATGAGTCTCTGAAAATGACAAAGGAGGCAGAAGAAAAGGGAGCGATGACTCCTCTGGCATAGTGCTTCCTAACAGGGATCTTCAAAATGTCAAGGTTGTATCATCCTTTCAACTGAAGGAAGGTATGAAAACAACAGGAAGGAAAAGGCATCCAATACTCTGGGCAGTGTACTTCTAGACAGAAAGGCCACTGATGGAAAAACCAACTAAACTGGCACCAATGCAGCAGCATTGTACTAAAGCCAGAAACGTCCAGCGCTTCGTTCTCTGCCATTCCATTCAGATGCACACAGCAGCTCTGCAACATTCCTACTGATCATCTCCTTGGCAAAGTGGCAGTGAGGGTCCGTGGTGATGCAGAGTCCCCAGGCAGATGCAAAGGAGAGCTGCTTTCTTGCAAAAACCAGGCTTTTGAAACACTCAGGCCTTTCTCATTTCCATAGCTTTAAGCCATAACAAACACAATTCAGCCAACCACCATGCACCACGCTGTGAACACACGACGCTTCTAGAACTTGTTGATCTACCTCGAAGTCAGCTGCCTCACCTTGCCACAGTCCTTTTCTACTTAGCCAAAGTAATGGGCCTCAGCCCAAGGCCTTCCTTTTGTAAGCTTCTAGCTCTATGCAGCAGCAAACCACTACTTTCTTCCGTGCCAAGACTTTAGGTAGACGATTTGCATCTGCCCTCCTTCCAGTGAAACCTAATGGGGAGAGAAAAGCCTCCCAGAGATGTTCAGTCATTCCATTTTCTAGACAGGCCAAATCCAAAGAAAAGCAAGCTATGGCATTGTGTACTTGCTCTTACAAAACACCTGCTGCCCTCTGACAATCAACTAGCAGAAAACCAGCCAAACTGAGACTTGAGGAAAACAACCCTTGGAAGGGAATAATGATGTGATCAATCAAGACAACACTTTTCCAGGCTACCGAGATACTGGAAATGTCAGCAAAGCCTTGAGAGCAAAGGCTGCACTAATGGGAAAAGGGTAAAAGAATCCCAAGAAAAACATGACCAAAGATTAAAACAATTCCAAGAAGAACATAGGCAACTAACCTGTTGAAGCCTTCAGAAAAACAGTGGCCGCTGATTTACATAGGCCATTCAAGTTAATTGACCCGTGCCCCTTCCACTCCCTTTTCGGCACCATATTGAGTGAATTGAGACCATGGAATCACAATTCCTTGGATTCTGTTCTTAACTTCAGGAGAGAAGAACAGCAGCTGAAGTACCTGTTACTGATATGATACCCAGGAACACCGAGTTGACACATTTCTTTATTGGCCGATCACAACAAGCAAGGCTAAGAGGATAAGGCTGGCTTATTTCCATGACACTTTTCTTGTTTTACAGCCTGCTCTGACTCCGGTGAAACTTTTTCATTAGCTTCTCTGTAAAAGGAGAAAGTCCAATTCAACGTCCCGCCCTACTGCTGCAAGTATACCATTTGGTTTGTGGAGCTGAAAAAATTGAATTGGAAGGTACGATGCTCTCCGAAGCTAAGAGCCGCTGCCGGGCTTCTTTCGGCAGAAGCGGCGCTAAGAGAGCACTGTGAGCGGTACAATCGTCTTTGCGCGAAGAAGCCGCTTCTATGGCTCCGGGAGCCGGAGAGAGCGGCAGCATCGGAAAGGTGAAGAAGGAAGCTGTACAACACTGGGATTGTGTGCGCAGCTTGCCAACTGATAGAAAACAGTACCTTACACTTTCCTGACGTTTCCAATCACATGAACATGTAGTGGAAAAGCTTTTTGCTAAGATGTAGACGACAAGAGAGGCTAAAGACTGGATGAGAGCAAATGACACCCATCTCTATAAAAGGCAATTAGGAGGACTCGGAATAGTAGAAACCAGCCAGCTTCCTTTTTATCCCCAGGAAGTTGATGAAGCAGCTCTTCCTGGAAAACCTTGCCAGGCACATGCAAGACGACAAAATAATGTAGTTAGCATGATTTTTCAGGGGAATTTCATGGTGAACATCACTTTAAACTCCTCTGATGAATCAACTTGACTGGTAGATGAAGGGAATATTATCTGCCTGGGCTTCAGGGAGGTTTTTGACATATCTCTACATGGCAGCACGCATCCATATGGAAGCAATAGTGCAAAGGGGAGGGAACCAGTGTCTTTTCAGTGATGCTGAGTGAAAAAAACAAGAGGCAGTGGGCACTCTCTGAAATACAGGAGATTGCCATTGACCATCAGCAAATGATTCTTTACTGTGAGGGTGACTGAACCACGGCACAGACTGCCCAGAAAGATTGTGGAGCCTGGATCTTTGAAGACATTAAAAGTACACCCAGATAGAATCCTGGGCAAGAGGCTCTAGGTATCCTGGTTTAGGCAGGGGGATTGGGCCTGGTTAGCCTCACCAGCCCCTTCCACTCTCATTCATTCTGTGCTAGTGAATTCTCTTCAAGATGCATTTCAAGCACTTGCATGACAAAGTTCTGTGAAGACAGAGATCCAAATGGACACGGCATCTAAGTTCCTTAAGCAGTGTTCAAGAAGAATGTAAAACTCTGGGACGAGTGTCTCTTCCCTAACTGAATCCCTTTCATGGGAAAATTCCCAGCTCTAGAAAGATCTTCTGATACGCATGCTTAAGACTGACACTGGCTGAGCAAATTTCTCCCTATGTGTATCCAAGACCAGTTAGGATCTTCACCCAAAGTGCTGTCAACATAGTCACAGAATGTCTATTGTTAAGAAGTGACAACTTCCATCAGCATGGCAACTATTGGTCCACCAAATGGATGAATGGATGGGAATTATCTACTTGGGTTAAAAACAAAAAGAAAGAGTTGGTCTTTAGTTATCAATTTCATTGCAATATTATAAGGGAAGAAAAAGACCTAAGTCCTTGACTTTCTTAACTCGAGGAAAGATTTTAAGAATTCCTTGTAAAAATGTGTGATCACAATCAGACTATTGAAACCATCTGAGTTGGGAAAAGAGTTCACAAATTGTCTAGAGAGTGGCAAAGAAGCCAAGAAAAATAGGAAAGAAACAAAAAGAGAGCAGAAGCGTCAGCTTCATTGTACAAGCTCGTTCTAGAAGTGGTCTGCTGGGAAAAGGAGGCCCCAGTTGAATTTCCAATGTATTCCTGCGCTTGATTCAGTAACCGGTCAATGTAAAAACCAATCCTTTTGTACAACTTCTTCCAGCAACAAAAACTCCAACAGGTTGACACTACCATCATGCCTGTTCCAGACATATTTCAAAGAGAAATGATGATTTTCTTGAAAACCTACTTGCATAAAAGTTGCAAGATGGTGGAGGGATTCCCACATCCTCCTGCCTCCATCTGGCTTGAAAGTAGATTTGATAAAATATGCAACAAAGCACATGATTTATAAGGTAGAGTCAAATGGATGATTTGGGAATTGATCTCTTGTTGATAGTAAACTTCATATCCACTCTGTGTGACCTTTCTAAAACAAAATGTGGAGCTGAGGCATGAATCTGCCACAACAATTGTAAAGCAAACATACACACTCCCCTTCACATGCCCCCCCTTCCACACACACCTAGGCACACACAGAGATCAGCATAGCAGATCATGAACACCTTGGAAAAGACTGAAATGCTCAATGCCTCTCTTGATGGGCAAAAGAGCTGGTGCAGTAATTCAAATGCCTGGTACAGAAATTCTGTTTCATATTTAGCTCCTATTTAAAACACAGCTTTTCATTTCATTCTATTTACAGAATATTTTCATGTCATTTGCTTCTTTAAAATTACTTAGTTCTCACCTGTTGTATGTCTAGGAATATTTTCTTCCAAAAATAGAAAAAAATAGATGCTATCTTTTCAGCAGAAAACATTGGTTGATACAATTTGAAACCATCATGATATGGAAGAATTGTTCTGTCCCTCTCGAAGGTGGAAGAAGCATTTGGATCACAGATCATCTACAATGAAATACTTGACATGTTTAAGATGCTTTCAATCAATTTTGATCGTCAATTGCTTCTTCGTTGTAAACAGTCATTTTTCAGTGAAGGGAAAGTGTGTGTGGTATATCTACATGATGTGGTCAAACCCAGTTCCTACTAATGGCCAGGCTGAACTCCAGTAAATAATGTCCCGAATGATATTTTGCCGCCTTCTTTGGCACTTCATGAAATCTTACCATGATGAAGTGCTGAAACACAGAGATTTTCTCTGAGAGAGTGTCTCATGTTGTAACCCGTCCCATGGATTTTATGCTGTAATTCTTATCTCTTTTAAAATTTGCTATCTTCTGTACAGTTTTCATGAACCTTTCTGTTACAGTAGTGAAAATCACAGATAAATGTAATTTTGTACAACTTTGAATTTACCCCAAGAGCTGAGAGAAAACTTGCTCCTATACTTCAATCCCAGTTTCTTCTATAGTCCAACTTTGTTTCTCTACCATCAAGCTTCTCCTTTGTTGCTGCTCCAAGCCCCGTCCAAGCTGACCTTGAATACTTTCAGGGATGGGACACCCACAACTTCTCTGGGCAACCTGTCCCAGTGTTCCAGCACTCCCACAGTAAAAAAGGCCTTCCTTTCATCTAATATGTGTAGGAAATCATAAATCTAGGCATAGAAACTTGGAGTGCAAATTTGAAATTCTTTTGATTTGAAGCACATTTTAGATGAATACTGACTTACAGATGACTAAAAGATGTTGATGGGCATTTGAGCTGACAAGTTTTGAAAAAGTGCACGGAAATTAAAATTGAAACCACTAAAATTAAAAACTTCTTGCCATTTTCTTTTTCCTCTCCTCTTCAAAATTGCATATGTCAGATATCAGTGCTTCGTGCAAACCTCTCAGATGCTCTCAGAGAAAAAGCTTTTCTTTCAGACTAAGTTGTGGTTGACGTAGAACACTAGCAGGAGTGAAAGTTTTTCTGGGCATCGGGGCAGCACCTTCTCCTTGGATTTGTGTGCAGAAAGCATTTTATCCAAACTGGAAAATAGACCCAACTCTGTTCTATTCATCATTCTTACTGCATCAGGCCTGAAGATGCTGTGAAAAGTAGCCTGTGGACCTTGAAGATAGCGCATGTGAAACAGATGAGAGGTGATGGAGAAGTTGAGAGAAGAAAGAGCACATGGCCCAGTACGGACGCCAGAAAGTATTTCTTCATGTGATCATGGCAGATTGCAGGAGCCACTTGGTACTATCAAACCAGCCCGACTTGGCACTGGTGCCACCTTGGGTCTGGGAACCATCCTGCGTATCGTGGATTTTCAGGAGCCAGCCGGCCACTCCCAGCCACAGGCCCTTAAACACAGACCTCGGCCCTCTTACCTGGCCAAAAAAACTCACCTGCCCCGCTTCTGCATGGCACATTGCAGGAGCCACTTGGTAATATCAAACCAGCCCGACTTGGCACTGGTGCCACCTTGGGTCTGGGAACCATCCTGCATATCATGGATTTTCAGGAGCCAGCAAGACACTCTTGGCCACAGGCCCCCAAACACAAACCTCGGCCCTTTTCCCTGGCAAAGAAAAGTCACCTGCCCTGCTTCTGCATGGCACATTGCAGGAGCAACTTGGTACTATCAAACCAGCCCGACTTGGCAATGTTGCTACCTTGGGTCTGAGAAACATCCTGCGGATCGTGGATTTTCAGGAGCCAGCCGGCCTCTCCCAGCCACAGGCCCCCAAACACAATCCACGGCCCTTTTCCCTGGCAAACAACACTCACCTGCCCTGCTTCTCGATGGCAGATTGCAGGAGTCCCTGGGTAATTTCAATCCAGCCCGACTTGGCAGCATTTCCACCTTGCGTCTGGGAATCATCCTGCATATCAAAGAATTTCAGGAGTCAGCCGGCACTCTCAGTCACAGGCCCCCAAACACAAACCATGGCCCTTTTCCCTTGCAAACAAAACTCACCTGCCCCGCTTCTGCATGGCAGATTGCAGCAGCCACTTAGTCCTATCAAACCAGCCCGAATTGGCACTGTGTTGAAAGCGAAGGGAAGCCAACCCACCTTGTCGTTTATCAGCATTGACTCCAATTTACTGATTAAATCAGCCACTTTATATAACAGTGTTAATTAACTTCATGCATATTGCAAAATCCAAGCTCACTATAGGTTAACAGAGAAAACTCTAAGCCCTCCTTTTGTTTTACCATACCCATGATTGTTTCTTGCAAACAGGACCAGCGTTCCCACTGTGATATGAAAGTCAAGTATTGGAGAGTGCTTTTGTTACTTCTTTAGAAGGTTAGAATATGCCGAAAAGATGCTAGCTGGGGACTTGCAATTAATGAATTATTTGCTGTAAGTAGGTCAAATGACATGAGCTTTCAAAAAGGAAAAGTAGTCTTATTCCACCTGCCAATTCTAAAGTAGATTAATAAGCCTTAAGCAGAAGATGGATGTGAAGAGGGATATGACATGAAAGCTTAAGCAACACTGCTGACAGCAAAAGGCTTACCTGCTGCAGATACAGGAGACAAAATACTATTTGGACACAAACATTGCTATTCAGACGACAGTAAAATTCTGAGGGACAGCAAAATTTACTCAGTCATCATGACAGTAAAATTTGCTCCCATCAAAATGTGCTCATCAATTCTTAGTGTAAGCTAAGCACCTTAAGCAGAGGGTAGTTCAAGCCTAACTGGTATTTGATGGCAAAAAAGGCAACTTGGCCTGCGTTTCTCACTTCTACTCCATTCAAAAGCTTACTCTGTCTCAGATTCCTTTGGTGGGATACCAACGCAAGCCGCCAAACTGCACGAAAATGATGATTTAAAGAAAGATAGATGAGAAAAATGGAATAATGGTTCATGTTCTTTTCCTTCCAACTGCTTTGTTTGCCCTTTTAAATTTTTGAAGTCCTTTCTGGTGTCACCATGGTTGCACTGCAGCAAGTGTTGGGCTGTAAGCTGTCCATATTGCCAGCTTCTGGACTGCCTTCAGAAAACTTCCCACTGGTTTTGTCTAGAAATCACAAGCAGTAGAGATGACAAAGACTGCAGAAACCTTCTCATCTCCTTCTAGAGCAAGACCATGTCTTTCAGCCACTCTTAACTAGACAACTTTCATCAGTCATGAGGGAGTCTCATGTTCAAGAGCTAAGCAGTGACAGCTGTAAATGACAAAAAGCAGACTGAAATTCTCTTGGGACACCAGCAGAGAGCAATGAAGGAGGTTGAATTCACCTTCTTGGGAAGTTCTAAAATGCACCTTCCCTTGAGCACAGGAGCTAAGCCATCGTAACCTTTGTTGAGTATGTCTGCGTAGACAGACATATTTAGACCATGTTATTTAAGCCACGTTATCATCTCTAGCTGCTAAGCTGCACTTCTTGCAAAGTATCTGCAACGTATTTTACAGGGTGGGCTTTGATGTGTAATCCCTGAGTAATATTGCAAAGAGAAGTACTTGGGGTGTGGGGTGGGGGGGGGAGCTGCAACTCTTAGGTTTTTCAAATCATGGTTCCATTTGAAAGTCAAAAAAGATGTCAAACCTTTCTTTCCTAGACCTATTACCAGCACAAACTGTACCAGAATTTATGACCTGTAACTGTACCGTGGACGCTCTTTCTCTGGACTATTCCTTAAGAAACAAAGTCCTCACTAGAAATAAAACAAAATTAGCCAAGTATTGGCCTGGATTAGTTCCAAGGCTCTGTACTAAAGGCCAAACACGTGTAATAATAGTAACCAGTGGACTAAAAGTTAAGTCAATAGAGCATGACTCAGTTCAAAGACATCTTGTGTCCTAATGTTCTCACAGAAGACTGTAAAAACCTGTCTGTTTTTGTGGGTTTCTTTTATCCATTTAGCTGTACCTTCTACTTCTCTCCACTGTCTGAGAACATTGATGATAAGGTTGGATGACCTCATGTCAACTTGTAGAAGTAAAGAAAGAGAAGCCAGTAAAGAAAGGCAAATTTGTTAATTGCAGGTGGAAAGAGGGAGGCCAACAAAAGAAAACAAAAGAACAGTACTAATGAAATGCTCCCCTGTCTTCTGTGAAAAGTAAAGGCACAGACAAGAAAGAACAAGTGCAAAATTCTCACTAGAGAAACGCACTTGATCTGACTCAAGTATTTTGCGGTACATTTCTTGCTGTTTTCTCATGCCAAACATATTAACCATTGAAGGTGTCCCTTTCCTCTCTCTGGAATCCAGCTAGGAAGATGGCTGTGTCATTGCTGACAAGCAGCTATTCTCAGAGGTGTCCAGCTGAAAGTCCTAGATCAATTGATTTGCTCTGTCACTTTGATATGGCATGACTTACAGTTTCAGCACCTGAACTTGCCAGCCCTACAATTCTTTGCCCCTTGAATGCTTAGATAGGCTCCTTGGCAACTGGCATTTGTAAGGACTTGAAACTATGCAGAATTTGCACCGTGAGATGATGCCAAATGAGTCACACCAGTAGATTAACTGGGGCATGCAAGGCAGAGAGAGGGAAATGAGAGCACAAGAAGAGAGTACACAAGAAGAGAGTACAATCTCCTTTTTTCTGAAACACTGAAGAGATCAAAGTGAACACAAATCCTCCTAGGGGTAGTTCTTGCAAAAGACTAAGAGTTCTTTTTGTGTTCACAGGCCTGGAATATTTAGCTTTGGATGACGGCAAAATGCAGATGACAAAACGAGGCCTTGAAGTCACATCCAGTATGAAGCAGTAGGAAAGAGGAAAGCAGCTGAGAGCGTCAGCCCTGCTAAGTAGTCTCAGTATTCTTCTTGACATGAGCAGAAATTTGAAATGAGTCTCTGAAAATGACAAAGGAGGCAGAAGAAAAGGGAGCGATGACTCCTCTGGCATAGTGCTTCCTAACAGGGATCTTCAAAATGTCAAGGTTGTATCATCCTTTCAACTGAAGGAAGGTATGAAAACAACAGGAAGGAAAAGGCATCCAATACTCTGGGCAGTGTACTTCTAGACAGAAAGGCCACTGATGGAAAAACCAACTAAACTGGCACCAATGCAGCAACATTGTACTAAAGCCAGAAACGTCCAGCGCTTCGTTCTCTGCCATTCCATTCAGATGCACACAGCAGCTCTGCAACATTCCTACTGATCATCTCCTTGGCAAAGTGGCAGTGAGGGTCCGTGGTGATGCAGAGTCCCCAGGCAGATGCAAAGGAGAGCTGCTTTCTTGCAAAAACCAGGCTTTTGAAACACTCAGGCCTTTCTCATTTCCATAGCTTTAAGCCATAACAAACACAATTCAGCCAACCACCATGCACCACGCTGTGAACACACGACGCTTCTAGAACTTGTTGATCTACCTCGAAGTCAGCTGCCTCACCTTGCCACAGTCCTTTTCTACTTAGCCAAAGTAATGGGCCTCAGCCCAAGGCCTTCCTTTTGTAAGCTTCTAGCTCTATGCAGCAGCAAACCACTACTTTCTTCCGTGCCAAGACTTTAGGTAGACGATTTGCATCTGCCCTCCTTCCAGTGAAACCTAATGGGGAGAGAAAAGCCTCCCAGAGATGTTCAGTCATTCCATTTTCTAGACAGGCCAAATCCAAAGAAAAGCAAGCTATGGCATTGTGTACTTGCTCTTACAAAACACCTGCTGCCCTCTGACAATCAACTAGCAGAAAACCAGCCAAACTGAGACTTGAGGAAAACAACCCTTGGAAGGGAATAATGATGTGATCAATCAAGACAACACTTTTCCAGGCTACCGAGATACTGGAAATGTCAGCAAAGCCTTGAGAGCAAAGGCTGCACTAATGGGAAAAGGGTAAAAGAATCCCAAGAAAAACATGACCAAAGGTTAAAACAATTCCAAGAAGAACATAGGCAACTAACCTGTTGAAGCCTTCAGAAAAACAGTGGCCGCTGATTTACATAGGCCATTCAAGTTAATTGACCCGTGCCCCTTCCACTCCCTTTTCGGCACCATATTGAGTGAATTGAGACCATGGAATCACAATTCCTTGGATTCTGTTCTTAACTTCAGGAGAGAAGAACAGCAGCTGAAGTACCTGTTACTGATATGATACCCAGGAACACCGAGTTGACACATTTCTTTCTTGGCCGATCACAACAAGCAAGGCTAAGAGGATAAGGCTGGCTTATTTCCATGACACTTTTCTTGTTTTACAGCCTGCTCTGATTCCGGTGAAACTTTTTCATTAGCTTCTCTCTAAAAGGAGAAAGTCCAATTCAACGTCCCGCCCTACTGCTGCAAGTATACCATTTGGTTTGTGGAGCTGAAAAAATTGAATTGGAAGGTACGATGCTCTCCGAAGCTAAGAGCCGCTCCCGGGCTTCTTTCGGCAGAAGCGGCGCTAAGAGAGCACTGTGAGCGGTACAATCGTCTTTGCGCGAAGAAGCTGCTTCTTCGGCTCCGGGAGCCGGAGAGAGCAGCAGCATCGCAAAGGTGAAGAAGGAAGCTGTACAACACTGGGATTGTGTGCGCAGCTTGCCAACTGATAGAAAACAGTACCTTACACTTTCCTGACGTTTCCAATCACATGAATCTTCGATTGGAAGCTGTTTTGGACAACTTTTCTTTCCTTCATGCCAAACACTTGGCAGACCTCCGTGCAACGTCCAGAAGACGATGGGAGATGTTTTCTGTGCTCCCGCAGGTTTTCCTTGCCAGACAGAGTGGAAAAGCTTTCTGCTAGGATGTAGACCACAAAAGACGCTAAAGACGAAGGTACGATGCTCTCCGGAGCTAAGAGCCGCTGCCGGGCTTCTTTCGGCAGAAGCGGCGCTAAGAGAGCACTGTGAGCGGTACAATCGTCTTTGCGCGAAGAAGCCGCTTCTTCGGCTCCGGGAGCCGGAGAGAGCGGCAGCATCGGAAAGGTGAAGAAGGAAGCTGTACAACACTGGGATTGTGTGCGCAGCTTGCCAACTGATAGAAAACAGTACCTTACCACTTTCCTGACGTTTCCAATCACATGAATCTTCGATTGGAAGCTGTTTTGGACAACTTTTCTTTCCTTCATGCCAAACACTTGGCAGACCTCCGTGCAACGTCCAGAAGACGATGGGAGATGTTTTCTGTGCTCCCGCAGGTTTTCCTTGCCAGACAGAGTGGAAAAGCTTTCTGCTAGGATGTAGACCACAAAAGACGCTAAAGACGAAGGTACGATGCTCTCCGGAGCTAAGAGCCGCTGCCGGGCTTCTTTCGGCAGAAGCGGCGCTAAGAGAGCACTGTGAGCGGTACAATCGTCTTTGCGCGAAGAAGCCGCTTCTTCGGCTCCGGGAGCCGGAGAGAGCGGCAGCATCGGAAAGGTGAAGAAGGAAGCTGTACAACACTGGGATTGTGTGCGCAGCTTGCCAACTGATAGAAAACAGTACCTTACACTTTCCTGACGTTTCCAATCACATGAATATTCGATTGGAAGCTGTTTTGGACAACTTTTCTTTCCTTCATGCCAAACACTTGGCAGACCTCCGTGCAACGTCCAGAAGACGATGGGAGATGTTTTCTGTGCTCCCGCAGGTTTTCCTTGCCAGACAGAGTGGAAAAGCTTTCTGCTAGGATGTAGACCACAAAAGACCCTAAAGACGAAGGTACGATGCTCTCCGGAGCTAAGAGCCGCTGCCGGGCTTCTTTCGGCAGAAGCGGCGCTAAGAGAGCACTGTGAGCGGTACAATCGTCTTTGCGCGAAGAAGCCGCTTCTTCGCCTCAGGGAGCCGGAGAGAGCGGCAGCATCGGAAAGGTGAAGAAGGAAGCTGTACAACACTGGGATTGTGTGCGCAGCTTGCCAACTGATAGAAAACAGTACCTTACACTTTCCTGACGTTTCCAATCACATGAACATGTAGTGGAAAAGCTTTTTGCTAAGATGTAGACGACAAGAGAGGCTAAAGACTGGATGAGAGCAAATGACACCCATCTCTAAAAAAGGCAATTATGAGGACTCGGAATAGTAGAAACCAGCCAGCTTCCTTTTTATCCCTAGGAAGTTGATGAAGCAGCTCTTCCTGGAAAACCTTGCCAGGCACATGCAAGACGACAAAATAATGTAGTTAGCATGATTTTTCAGGGGAATTTCATGCTGAACATCACTTTAAACTCCTCTGATGAATCAACTTGACTGGTAGATGAAGGGAATATTATCTGCCTGGGCTTCAGGGAGGTTTTTGACATATCTCTACATGGCAGCACGCATCCATATGGAAGCAATAGTGCAAAGGGGAGGGAACCAGTGTCTTTTCAGTGATGCTGAGTGAAAAAAACAAGAGGCAGTGGGCACTCTCTGAAATACAGGAGATTGCCATTGACCATCAGCAAATGATTCTTTACTGTGAGGGTGACTGAACCACGGCACAGACTGCCCAGAAAGATTGTGGAGCCTGGATCTTTGAAGACATTAAAAGTACACCCAGATAGAATCCTGGGCAAGAGGCTCTAGGTATCCTGGTTTAGGCAGGGGGATTGGGCCTGGTTAGCCTCACCAGCCCCTTCCACTCTCATTCATTCTGTGCTAGTGAATTCTCTTCAAGATGCATTTCAAGCACTTGCATGACAAAGTTCTGTGAAGACAGAGATCCAAATGGACACGGCATCTAAGTTCCTTAAGCAGTGTTCAAGAAGAATGTAAAACTCTGGGACGAGTGTCTCTTCCCTAACTGAATCCCTTTCATGGGAAAATTCCCAGCTCTAGAAAGATCTTCTGATACGCATGCTTAAAACTGACACTGGCTGAGCAAATTTCTCCCTATGTGTATCCAAGACCAGTTAGGATCTTCACCCAAAGTGCTGTCAACATAGTCACAGAATGTCTATTGTTAAGAAGTGACAACTTCCATCAGCATGGCAACTATTGGTCCACCAAATGGATGAATGGATGGGAATTATCTACTTGGGTTAAAAACAAAAAGAAAGAGTTGGTCTTTAGTTATCAATTTCATTGCAATATTATAAGGGAAGAAAAAGACCTAAGTCCTTGACTTTCTTAACTCGAGGAAAGATTTTAAGAATTCCTTGTAAAAATGTGTGATCACAATCAGACTATTGAAACCATCTGAGTTGGGAAAAGAGTTCACAAATTGTCTAGAGAGTGGCAAAGAAGCCAAGAAAAATAGGAAAGAAACAAAAAGAGAGCAGAAGCGTCAGCTTCATTGTACAAGCTCGTTCTAGAAGTGGTCTGCTGGGAAAAGGAGGCCCCAGTTGAATTTCCAATGTATTCCTGCGCTTGATTCAGTAACCGGTCAATGTAAAAACCAATCCTTTTGTACAACTTCTTCCAGCAACAAAAACTCCAACAGGTTGACACTACCATCATGCCTGTTCCAGACATATTTCAAAGAGAAATGATGATTTTCTTGAAAACCTACTTGCATAAAAGTTGCAAGATGGTGGAGGGATTCCCACATCCTCCTGCCTCCATCTGGCTTGAAAGTAGATTTGATAAAATATGCAACAAAGCACATGATTTATAAGGTAGAGTCAAATGGATGATTTGGGAATTGATCTCTTGTTGATAGTAAACTTCATATCCACTCTGTGTGACCTTTCTAAAACAAAATGTGGAGCTGAGGCATGAATCTGCCACAACAATTGTAAAGCAAACATACACACTCCCCTTCACATGCCCCCCCTTCCACACACACCTAGGCACACACAGAGATCAGCATAGCAGATCATGAACACCTTGGAAAAGACTGAAATGCTCAATGCCTCTCTTGATGGGCAAAAGAGCTGGTGCAGTAATTCAAATGCCTGGTACAGAAATTCTGTTTCATATTTAGCTCCTATTTAAAACACAGCTTTTCATTTCATTCTATTTACAGAATATTTTCATGTCATTTGCTTCTTTAAAATTACTTAATTCTCACCTGTTGTATGTCTAGGAATATTTTCTTCCAAAAATAGAAAAAAATAGATGCTATCTTTTCAGCAGAAAACATTGGTTGATACAATTTGAAACCATCATGATATGGAAGAATTGTTCTGTCCCTCTCGAAGGTGGAAGAAGCATTTGGATCACAGATCATCTACAATGAAATACTTGACATGTTTAAGATGCTTTCAATCAATTTTGATCGTCAATTGCTTCTTCGTTGTAAACAGTCATTTTTCAGTGAAGGGAAAGTGTGTGTGGTATATCTACATGATGTGGTCAAACCCAGTTCCTACTAATGGCCAGGCTGAACTCCAGTAAATAATGTCCCGAATGATATTTTGCCGCCTTCTTTGGCACTTCATGAAATCTTACCATGATGAAGTGCTGAAACACAGAGATTTTCTCTTAGAGAGTGTCTCATGTTGTAACCCGTCCCATGGATTTTATGCTGTAATTCTTATCTCTTTTAAAATTTGCTATCTTCTGTACAGTTTTCATGAACCTTTCTGTTACAGTAGTGAAAATCACAGATAAATGTCATTTTGTACAACTTTGAATTTACCCCAAGAGCTGAGAGAAAACTTGCTCCTATACTTCAATCCCAGTTTCTTCTATAGTCCAACTTTGTTTCTCTACCATCAAGCTTCTCCTTTGTTGCTGCTCCAAGCCCCGTCCAAGCTGACCTTGAATACTTTCAGGGATGGGACACCCACAACTTCTCTGGGCAACCTGTCCCAGTGTTCCAGCACTCCCACAGTAAAAAAGGCCTTCCTTTCATCTAATATGTGTAGGAAATCATAAATCTAGGCATAGAAACTTGGAGTGCAAATTTGAAATTCTTTTGATTTGAAGCACATTTTAGATGAATACTGACTTACAGATGACTAAAAGATGTTGATGGGCATTTGAGCTGACAAGTTTTGAAAAAGTGCACGGAAATTAAAATTGAAACCACTAAAATTAAAAACTTCTTGCCATTTTCTTTTTCCTCTCCTCTTCAAAATTGCATATGTCAGATATCAGTGCTTCGTGCAAACCTCTCAGATGCTCTCAGAGAAAAAGCTTTTCTTTCAGACTAAGTTGTGGTTGACGTAGAACACTAGCAGGAGTGAAAGTTTTTCTGGGCATCGGGGCAGCACCTTCTCCTTGGATTTGTGTGCAGAAAGCATTTTATCCAAACTGGAAAATAGACCCAACTCTGTTCTATTCATCATTCTTACTGCATCAGGCCTGAAGATGCTGTGAAAAGTAGCCTGTGGACCTTGAAGATAGCGCATGTGAAACAGATGAGAGGTGATGGAGAAGTTGAGAGAAGAAAGAGCACATGGCCCAGTACGGACGCCAGAAAGTATTTCTTCATGTGATCATGGCAGATTGCAGGAGCCACTTGGTACTATCAAACCAGCCCGACTTGGCACTGGTGCCACCTTGGGTCTGGGAACCATCCTGCGTATCGTGGATTTTCAGGAGCCAGCCGGCCACTCCCAGCCACAGGCCCTTAAACACAGACCTCGGCCCTCTTACCTGGCCAAAAAAACTCACCTGCCCCGCTTCTGCATGGCACATTGCAGGAGCCACTTGGTAATATCAAACCAGCCCGACTTGGCACTGGTGCCACCTTGGGTCTGGGAACCATCCTGCATATCATGGATTTTCAGGAGCCAGCAAGACACTCTTGGCCACAGGCCCCCAAACACAAACCTCGGCCCTTTTCCCTGGCAAAGAAAAGTCACCTGCCCTGCTTCTGCATGGCACATTGCAGGAGCAACTTGGTACTATCAAACCAGCCCGACTTGGCAATGTTGCTACCTTGGGTCTGAGAAACATCCTGCGGATCGTGGATTTTCAGGAGCCAGCCGGCCTCTCCCAGCCACAGGCCCCCAAACACAATCCACGGCCCTTTTCCCTGGCAAACAACACTCACCTGCCCTGCTTCTCGATGGCAGATTGCAGGAGTCCCTGGGTAATTTCAATCCAGCCCGACTTGGCAGCATTTCCACCTTGCGTCTGGGAATCATCCTGCATATCAAAGAATTTCAGGAGTCAGCCGGCACTCTCAGTCACAGGCCCCCAAACACAAACCATGGCCCTTTTCCCTTGCAAACAAAACTCACCTGCCCCGCTTCTGCATGGCAGATTGCAGCAGCCACTTAGTCCTATCAAACCAGCCCGAATTGGCACTGTGTTGAAAGCGAAGGGAAGCCAACCCACCTTGTCGTTTATCAGCATTGACTCCAATTTACTGATTAAATCAGCCACTTTATATAACAGTGTTAATTAACTTCATGCATATTGCAAAATCCAAGCTCACTATAGGTTAACAGAGAAAACTCTAAGCCCTCCTTTTGTTTTACCATACCCATGATTGTTTCTTGCAAACAGGACCAGCGTTCCCACTGTGATATGAAAGTCAAGTATTGGAGAGTGCTTTTGTTACTTCTTTAGAAGGTTAGAATATGCCGAAAAGATGCTAGCTGGGGACTTGCAATTAATGAATTATTTGCTGTAAGTAGGTCAAATGACATGAGCTTTCAAAAAGGAAAAGTAGTCTTATTCCACCTGCCAATTCTAAAGTAGATTAATAAGCCTTAAGCAGAAGATGGATGTGAAGAGGGATATGACATGAAAGCTTAAGCAACACTGCTGACAGCAAAAGGCTTACCTGCTGCAGATACAGGAGACAAAATACTATTTGGACACAAACATTGCTATTCAGACGACAGTAAAATTCTGAGGGACAGCAAAATTTACTCAGTCATCATGACAGTAAAATTTGCTCCCATCAAAATGTGCTCATCAATTCTTAGTGTAAGCTAAGCACCTTAAGCAGAGGGTAGTTCAAGCCTAACTGGTATTTGATGGCAAAAAAGGCAACTTGGCCTGCGTTTCTCACTTCTACTCCATTCAAAAGCTTACTCTGTCTCAGATTCCTTTGGTGGGATACCAACGCAAGCCGCCAAACTGCACGAAAATGATGATTTAAAGAAAGATAGATGAGAAAAATGGAATAATGGTTCATGTTCTTTTCCTTCCAACTGCTTTGTTTGCCCTTTTAAATTTTTGAAGTCCTTTCTGGTGTCACCATGGTTGCACTGCAGCAAGTGTTGGGCTGTAAGCTGTCCATATTGCCAGCTTCTGGACTGCCTTCAGAAAACTTCCCACTGGTTTTGTCTAGAAATCACAAGCAGTAGAGATGACAAAGACTGCAGAAACCTTCTCATCTCCTTCTAGAGCAAGACCATGTCTTTCAGCCACTCTTAACTAGACAACTTTCATCAGTCATGAGGGAGTCTCATGTTCAAGAGCTAAGCAGTGGTGACAGCTGTAAATGACAAAAAGCAGACTGAAATTCTCTTGGGACTCCAGCAGAGAGCAATGAAGGAGGTTGAATTCACCTTCTTGGGAAGTTCTAAAATGCACCTTCTCTTGAGCACAGGAGCTAAGCCATCGTAACCTTTGTTGAGTATGTCTGCGTAGACAGACATATTTAGACCATGTTATTTAAGCCACGTTATCACCTCTAGCTGCTAAGCTGCACTTCTTGCAAAGTATCTGCAACGTATTTTACAGGGTGGGCTTTGATGTGTAATCCCTGAGTAATATTGCAAAGAGAAGTACTTGGGGTGTGGGGTGGGGGGGGGAGCTGCAACTCTTAGGTTTTTCAAATCATGGTTCCATTTGAAAGTCAAAAAAGATGTCAAACCTTTCTTTCCTAGACCTATTACCAGCACAAACTGTACCAGAATTTATGACCTGTAACTGTACCGTGGACGCTCTTTCTCTGGACTATTCCTTAAGAAACAAAGTCCTCACTAGAAATAAAACAAAATTAGCCAAGTATTGGCCTGGATTAGTTCCAAGGCTCTGTACTAAAGGCCAAACACGTGTAATAATAGTAACCAGTGGACTAAAAGTTAAGTCAATAGAGCATGACTCAGTTCAAAGACATCTTGTGTCCTAATGTTCTCACAGAAGACTGTAAAAACCTGTCTGTTTTTGTGGGTTTCTTTTATCCATTTAGCTGTACCTTCTACTTCTCTCCACTGTCTGAGAACATTGATGATAAGGTTGGATGACCTCATGTCAACTTGTAGAAGTAAAGAAAGAGAAGCCAGTAAAGAAAGGCAAATTTGTTAATTGCAGGTGGAAAGAGGGAGGCCAACAAAAGAAAACAAAAGAACAGTACTAATGAAATGCTCCCCTGTCTTCTGTGAAAAGTAAAGGCACAGACAAGAAAGAACAAGTGCAAAATTCTCACTAGAGAAACGCACTTGATCTGACTCAAGTATTTTGCGGTACATTTCTTGCTGTTTTCTCATGCCAAACATATTAACCATTGAAGGTGTCCCTTTCCTCTCTCTGGAATCCAGCTAGGAAGATGGCTGTGTCATTGCTGACAAGCAGCTATTCTCAGAGGTGTCCAGCTGAAAGTCCTAGATCAATTGATTTGCTCTGTCACTTTGATATGGCATGACTTACAGTTTCAGCACCTGAACTTGCCAGCCCTACAATTCTTTGCCCCTTGAATGCTTAGATAGGCTCCTTGGCAACTGGCATTTGTAAGGACTTGAAACTATGCAGAATTTGCACCGTGAGATGATGCCAAATGAGTCACACCAGTAGATTAACTGGGGCATGCAAGGCAGAGAGGGAAATGAGAGCACAAGAAGAGAGTACACAAGAAGAGAGTACAATCTCCTTTTTTCTGAAACACTGAAGAGATCAAAGTGAACACAAATCCTCCTAGGAGTAGTTCTTGCAAAAGACTAAGAGTTCTTTTTGTGTTCACAGGCCTGGAATATTTAGCTTTGGATGACGGCAAAATGCAGATGACAAAACGAGGCCTTGAAGTCACATCCAGTATGAAGCAGTAGGAAAGAGGAAAGCAGCTGAGAGCGTCAGCCCTGCTAAGTAGTCTCAGTATTCTTCTTGACATGAGCAGAAATTTGAAATGAGTCTCTGAAAATGACAAAGGAGGCAGAAGAAAAGGGAGCGATGACTCCTCTGGCATAGTGCTTCCTAACAGGGATCTTCAAAATGTCAAGGTTGTATCATCCTTTCAACTGAAGGAAGGTATGAAAACAACAGGAAGGAAAAGGCATCCAATACTCTGGGCAGTGTACTTCTAGACAGAAAGGCCACTGATGGAAAAACCAACTAAACTGGCACCAATGCAGCAGCATTGTACTAAAGCCAGAAACGTCCAGCGCTTCGTTCTCTGCCATTCCATTCAGATGCACACAGCAGCTCTGCAACATTCCTACTGATCATCTCCTTGGCAAAGTGGCAGTGAGGGTCCGTGGTGATGCAGAGTCCCCAGGCAGATGCAAAGGAGAGCTGCTTTCTTGCAAAAACCAGGCTTTTGAAACACTCAGGCCTTTCTCATTTCCATAGCTTTAAGCCATAACAAACACAATTCAGCCAACCACCATGCACCACGCTGTGAACACACGACGCTTCTAGAACTTGTTGATCTACCTCGAAGTCAGCTGCCTCACCTTGCCACAGTCCTTTTCTACTTAGCCAAAGTAATGGGCCTCAGCCCAAGGCCTTCCTTTTGTAAGCTTCTAGCTCTATGCAGCAGCAAACCACTACTTTCTTCCGTGCCAAGACTTTAGGTAGACGATTTGCATCTGCCCTCCTTCCAGTGAAACCTAATGGGGAGAGAAAAGCCTCCCAGAGATGTTCAGTCATTCCATTTTCTAGACAGGCCAAATCCAAAGAAAAGCAAGCTATGGCATTGTGTACTTGCTCTTACAAAACACCTGCTGCCCTCTGACAATCAACTAGCAGAAAACCAGCCAAACTGAGACTTGAGGAAAACAACCCTTGGAAGGGAATAATGATGTGATCAATCAAGACAACACTTTTCCAGGCTACCGAGATACTGGAAATGTCAGCAAAGCCTTGAGAGCAAAGGCTGCACTAATGGGAAAAGGGTAAAAGAATCCCAAGAAAAACATGACCAAAGGTTAAAACAATTCCAAGAAGAACATAGGCAACTAACCTGTTGAAGCCTTCAGAAAAACAGTGGCCGCTGATTTACATAGGCCATTCAAGTTAATTGACCCGTGCCCCTTCCACTCCCTTTTCGGCACCATATTGAGTGAATTGAGACCATGGAATCACAATTCCTTGGATTCTGTTCTTAACTTCAGGAGAGAAGAACAGCAGCTGAAGTACCTGTTACTGATATGATACCCAGGAACACCGAGTTGACACATTTCTTTCTTGGCCGATCACAACAAGCAAGGCTAAGAGGATAAGGCTGGCTTATTTCCATGACACATTTCTTGTTTTACAGCCTGCTCTGATTCCGGTGAAACTTTTTCATTAGCTTCTCTCTAGAAGGAGAAAGTCCAATTCAACGTCCCGCCCTACTGCTGCAAGTATACCATTTGGTTTGTGGAGCTGAAAAAATTGAATTGGAAGGTACGATGCTCTCCGAAGCTAAGAGCCGCTGCCGGGCTTCTTTCGGCAGAAGCGGCGCTAAGAGAGCACTGTGAGCGGTACAATCGTCTTTGCGCGAAGAAGCTGCTTCTTCGGCTCCGGGAGCCGGAGAGAGCGGCAGCATCGGAAAGGTGAAGAAGGAAGCTGTATTGCACTGGGATTGTGTGCGCAGCTTGCCAACTGATAGAAAACAGTACCTTACACTTTCCTGACGTTTCCAATCACATGAATCTTCGATTGGAAGCTGTTTTGGACAACTTTTCTTTCCTTCATGCCAAACACTTGGCAGACCTCCGTGCAACGTCCA
This sequence comes from Ammospiza nelsoni, assembly GCF_027579445.1. Lineage (NCBI taxonomy): Eukaryota > Metazoa > Chordata > Aves > Passeriformes > Passerellidae > Ammospiza > Ammospiza nelsoni. The sequence continues at coordinate 4,748,667 of NC_080638.1, forward strand.
GAAGACGATGGGAGATGTTTTCTGTGCTCCCGCAGGTTTTCCTTGCCAGACAGAGTGGAAAAGCTTTCTGCTAGGATGTAGACCACAAAAGACGCTAAAGACGAAGGTACGATGCTCTCCGGAGCTAAGAGCCGCTGCCGGGCTTCTTTCGGCAGAAGCGGCGCTAAGAGAGCACTGTGAGCGGTACAATCGTCTTTGCGCGAAGAAGCCGCTTCTTCGGCTCCGGGAGCCGGAGAGAGCGGCAGCATCAGAAAGGTGAAGAAGGAAGCTGTACAACACTGGGATTGTGTGCGCAGCTTGCCAACTGATAGAAAACAGTACCTTACCACTTTCCTGACGTTTCCAATCACATGAATCTTCGATTGGAAGCTGTTTTGGACAACTTTTCTTTCCTTCATGCCAAACACTTGGCAGACCTCCGTGCAACGTCCAGAAGACGATGGGAGATGTTTTCTGTGCTCCTGCAGGTTTTCCTTGCCAGACAGAGTGGAAAAGCTTTCTGCTAGGATGTAGACCACAAAAGACCCTAAAGACGAAGGTACGATGCTCTCCGGAGCTAAGAGCCGCTGCCGGGCTTCTTTCGGCAGAAGCGGCGCTAAGAGAGCACTGTGAGCGGTACAATCGTCTTTGCGCGAAGAAGCCGCTTCTTCGGCTCCGGGAGCCGGAGAGAGCGGCAGCATCGGAAAACTGAAGAAGGAAGCTGTACAACACTGGGATTGTGTGCGCAGCTTGCCAACTGATAGAAAACAGTACCTTACACTTTCCTGACGTTTCCAATCACATGAATCTTTGATTGGAATCTGTTTTGGACAACTTTTCTTTCCTTCATGCCAAACACTTGGCAGACCTCCGTGCAACGTCCAGAAGACGATGGGAGATGTTTTCTGTGCTCCCGCAGGTTTTCCTTGCCAGACAGAGTGGAAAAGCTTTCTGCTAGGATGTAGACCACAAAAGACGCTAAAGACGAAGGTACGATGCTCTCCGGAGCTAAGAGCCGCTGCCGGGCTTCTTTCGGCAGAAGCGGCGCTAAGAGAGCACTGTGAGCGGTACAATCGTCTTTGCGCGAAGAAGCCGCTTCTTCGGCTCCGGGAGCCGGAGAGAGCGGCAGCATCGGAAAGGTGAAGAAGGAAGCTGTACAACACTGGGATTGTGTGCGCAGCTTGCCAACTGATATAAAACAGTACCTTACCACTTTCCTGACGTTTCCAATCACATGAATCTTCGATTGGAAGCTGTTTTGGACAACTTTTCTTTCCTTCATGCCAAACACTTGGCAGACCTCCGTGCAACGTCCAGAAGACGATGGGAGATGTTTTCTGTGCTCCCGCAGGTTTTCCTTGCCAGACAGAGTGGAAAAGCTTTCTGCTAGGATGTAGACCACAAAAGACCCTAAAGACGCAGGTACGATGCTCTCCGGAGCTAAGAGCCGCTGCCGGGCTTCTTTCGGCAGAAGCGGCGCTAAGAGAGCACTGTGAGCGGTACAATCGTCTTTGCGCGAAGAAGCCGCTTCTTCGCCTCAGGGAGCCGGAGAGAGCGGCAGCATCGCAAAGGTGAAGAAGGAAGCTGTACAACACTGGGATTGTGTGCGCAGCTTGCCAACTGATAGAAAACAGTACCTTACACTTTCCTGACGTTTCCAATCACATGAACATGTAGTGGAAAAGCTTTTTGCTAAGATGTAGACGACAAGAGAGGCTAAAGACTGGATGAGAGCAAATGACACCCATCTCTAAAAAAGGCAATTAGGAGGACTCGGAATAGTAGAAACCAGCCAGCTTCCTTTTTATCCCCAGGAAGTTGATGAAGCAGCTCTTCCTGGAAAACCTTGCCAGGCACATGCAAGACGACAAAATAATGTAGTTAGCATGATTTTTCAGGGGAATTTCATGGTGAACATCACTTTAAACTCCTCTGATGAATCAACTTGACTGGTAGATGAAGGGAATATTATCTGCCTGGGCTTCAGGGAGGTTTTTGACATATCTCTACATGGCAGCACGCATCCATATGGAAGCAATAGTGCAAAGGGGAGGGAACCAGTGTCTTTTCAGTGATGCTGAGTGAAAAAAACAAGAGGCAGTGGGCACTCTCTGAAATACAGGAGATTGCCATTGACCATCAGCAAATGATTCTTTACTGTGAGGGTGACTGAACCACGGCACAGACTGCCCAGAAAGATTGTGGAGCCTGGATCTTTGAAGACATTAAAAGTACACCCAGATAGAATCCTGGGCAAGAGGCTCTAGGTATCCTGGTTTAGGCAGGGGGATTGGGCCTGGTTAGCCTCACCAACCCCTTCCACTCTCATTCATTCTGTGCTAGTGAATTCTCTTCAAGATGCATTTCAAGCACTTGCATGACAAAGTTCTGTGAAGACAGAGATCCAAATGGACACGGCATCTAAGTTCCTTAAGCAGTGTTCAAGAAGAATGTAAAACTCTGGGACGAGTGTCTCTTCCCTAACTGAATCCCTTTCATGGGAAAATTCCCAGCTCTAGAAAGATCTTCTGATACGCATGCTTAAAACTGACACTGGCTGAGCAAATTTCTCCCTATGTGTATCCAAGACCAGTTAGGATCTTCACCCAAAGTGCTGTCAACATAGTCACAGAATGTCTATTGTTAAGAAGTGACAACTTCCATCAGCATGGCAACTATTGGTCCACCAAATGGATGAATGGATGGGAATTATCTACTTGGGTTAAAAACAAAAAGAAAGAGTTGGTCTTTAGTTATCAATTTCATTGCAATATTATAAGGGAAGAAAAAGACCTAAGTCCTTGACTTTCTTAACTCGAGGAAAGATTTTAAGAATTCCTTGTAAAAATGTGTGATCACAATCAGACTATTGAAACCATCTGAGTTGGGAAAAGAGTTCACAAATTGTCTAGAGAGTGGCAAAGAAGCCAAGAAAAATAGGAAAGAAACAAAAAGAGAGCAGAAGCGTCAGCTTCATTGTACAAGCTCGTTCTAGAAGTGGTCTGCTGGGAAAAGGAGGCCCCAGTTGAATTTCCAATGTATTCCTGCGCTTGATTCAGTAACCGGTCAATGTAAAAACCAATCCTTTTGTACAACTTCTTCCAGCAACAAAAACTCCAACAGGTTGACACTACCATCATGCCTGTTCCAGACATATTTCAAAGAGAAATGATGATTTTCTTGAAAACCTACTTGCATAAAAGTTGCAAGATGGTGGAGGGATTCCCACATCCTCCTGCCTCCATCTGGCTTGAAAGTAGATTTGATAAAATATGCAACAAAGCACATGATTTATAAGGTAGAGTCAAATGGATGATTTGGGAATTGATCTCTTGTTGATAGTAAACTTCATATCCACTCTGTGTGACCTTTCTAAAACAAAATGTGGAGCTGAGGCATGAATCTGCCACAACAATTGTAAAGCAAACATACACACTCCCCTTCACATGCCCCCCCTTCCACACACACCTAGGCACACACAGAGATCAGCATAGCAGATCATGAACACCTTGGAAAAGACTGAAATGCTCAATGCCTCTCTTGATGGGCAAAAGAGCTGGTGCAGTAATTCAAATGCCTGGTACAGAAATTCTGTTTCATATTTAGCTCCTATTTAAAACACAGCTTTTCATTTCATTCTATTTACAGAATATTTTCATGTCATTTGCTTCTTTAAAATTACTTAATTCTCACCTGTTGTATGTCTAGGAATATTTTCTTCCAAAAATAGAAAAAAATAGATGCTATCTTTTCAGCAGAAAACATTGGTTGATACAATTTGAAACCATCATGATATGGAAGAATTGTTCTGTCCCTCTCGAAGGTGGAAGAAGCATTTGGATCACAGATCATCTACAATGAAATACTTGACATGTTTAAGATGCTTTCAATCAATTTTGATCGTCAATTGCTTCTTCGTTGTAAACAGTCATTTTTCAGTGAAGGGAAAGTGTGTGTGGTATATCTACATGATGTGGTCAAACCCAGTTCCTACTAATGGCCAGGCTGAACTCCAGTAAATAATGTCCCGAATGATATTTTGCCGCCTTCTTTGGCACTTCATGAAATCTTACCATGATGAAGTGCTGAAACACAGAGATTTTCTCTGAGAGAGTGTCTCATGTTGTAACCCGTCCCATGGATTTTATGCTGTAATTCTTATCTCTTTTAAAATTTGCTATCTTCTGTACAGTTTTCATGAACCTTTCTGTTACAGTAGTGAAAATCACAGATAAATGTCATTTTGTACAACTTTGAATTTACCCCAAGAGCTGAGAGAAAACTTGCTCCTATACTTCAATCCCAGTTTCTTCTATAGTCCAACTTTGTTTCTCTACCATCAAGCTTCTCCTTTGTTGCTGCTCCAAGCCCCGTCCAAGCTGACCTTGAATACTTTCAGGGATGGGACACCCACAACTTCTCTGGGCAACCTGTCCCAGTGTTCCAGCACTCCCACAGTAAAAAAGGCCTTCCTTTCATCTAATATGTGTAGGAAATCATAAATCTAGGCATAGAAACTTGGAGTGCAAATTTGAAATTCTTTTGATTTGAAGCACATTTTAGATGAATACTGACTTACAGATGACTAAAAGATGTTGATGGGCATTTGAGCTGACAAGTTTTGAAAAAGTGCACGGAAATTAAAATTGAAACCACTAAAATTAAAAACTTCTTGCCATTTTCTTTTTCCTCTCCTCTTCAAAATTGCATATGTCAGATATCAGTGCTTCGTGCAAACCTCTCAGATGCTCTCAGAGAAAAAGCTTTTCTTTCAGACTAAGTTGTGGTTGACGTAGAACACTAGCAGGAGTGAAAGTTTTTCTGGGCATCGGGGCAGCACCTTCTCCTTGGATTTGTGTGCAGAAAGCATTTTATCCAAACTGGAAAATAGACCCAACTCTGTTCTATTCATCATTCTTACTGCATCAGGCCTGAAGATGCTGTGAAAAGTAGCCTGTGGACCTTGAAGATAGCGCATGTGAAACAGATGAGAGGTGATGGAGAAGTTGAGAGAAGAAAGAGCACATGGCCCAGTACGGACGCCAGAAAGTATTTCTTCATGTGATCATGGCAGATTGCAGGAGCCACTTGGTACTATCAAACCAGCCCGACTTGGCACTGGTGCCACCTTGGGTCTGGGAACCATCCTGCGTATCGTGGATTTTCAGGAGCCAGCCGGCCACTCCCAGCCACAGGCCCTTAAACACAGACCTCGGCCCTCTTACCTGGCCAAAAAAACTCACCTGCCCCGCTTCTGCATGGCACATTGCAGGAGCCACTTGGTAATATCAAACCAGCCCGACTTGGCACTGGTGCCACCTTGGGTCTGGGAACCATCCTGCATATCATGGATTTTCAGGAGCCAGCAAGACACTCTTGGCCACAGGCCCCCAAACACAAACCTCGGCCCTTTTCCCTGGCAAAGAAAAGTCACCTGCCCTGCTTCTGCATGGCACATTGCAGGAGCAACTTGGTACTATCAAACCAGCCCGACTTGGCAATGTTGCTACCTTGGGTCTGAGAAACATCCTGCGGATCGTGGATTTTCAGGAGCCAGCCGGCCTCTCCCAGCCACAGGCCCCCAAACACAATCCACGGCCCTTTTCCCTGGCAAACAACACTCACCTGCCCTGCTTCTCGATGGCAGATTGCAGGAGTCCCTGGGTAATTTCAATCCAGCCCGACTTGGCAGCATTTCCACCTTGCGTCTGGGAATCATCCTGCATATCAAAGAATTTCAGGAGTCAGCCGGCACTCTCAGTCACAGGCCCCCAAACACAAACCATGGCCCTTTTCCCTTGCAAACAAAACTCACCTGCCCCGCTTCTGCATGGCAGATTGCAGCAGCCACTTAGTCCTATCAAACCAGCCCGAATTGGCACTGTGTTGAAAGCGAAGGGAAGCCAACCCACCTTGTCGTTTATCAGCATTGACTCCAATTTACTGATTAAATCAGCCACTTTATATAACAGTGTTAATTAACTTCATGCATATTGCAAAATCCAAGCTCACTATAGGTTAACAGAGAAAACTCTAAGCCCTCCTTTTGTTTTACCATACCCATGATTGTTTCTTGCAAACAGGACCAGCGTTCCCACTGTGATATGAAAGTCAAGTATTGGAGAGTGCTTTTGTTACTTCTTTAGAAGGTTAGAATATGCCGAAAAGATGCTAGCTGGGGACTTGCAATTAATGAATTATTTGCTGTAAGTAGGTCAAATGACATGAGCTTTCAAAAAGGAAAAGTAGTCTTATTCCACCTGCCAATTCTAAAGTAGATTAATAAGCCTTAAGCAGAAGATGGATGTGAAGAGGGATATGACATGAAAGCTTAAGCAACACTGCTGACAGCAAAAGGCTTACCTGCTGCAGATACAGGAGACAAAATACTATTTGGACACAAACATTGCTATTCAGACGACAGTAAAATTCTGAGGGACAGCAAAATTTACTCAGTCATCATGACAGTAAAATTTGCTCCCATCAAAATGTGCTCATCAATTCTTAGTGTAAGCTAAGCACCTTAAGCAGAGGGTAGTTCAAGCCTAACTGGTATTTGATGGCAAAAAAGGCAACTTGGCCTGCGTTTCTCACTTCTACTCCATTCAAAAGCTTACTCTGTCTCAGATTCCTTTGGTGGGATACCAACGCAAGCCGCCAAACTGCACGAAAATGATGATTTAAAGAAAGATAGATGAGAAAAATGGAATAATGGTTCATGTTCTTTTCCTTCCAACTGCTTTGTTTGCCCTTTTAAATTTTTGAAGTCCTTTCTGGTGTCACCATGGTTGCACTGCAGCAAGTGTTGGGCTGTAAGCTGTCCATATTGCCAGCTTCTGGACTGCCTTCAGAAAACTTCCCACTGGTTTTGTCTAGAAATCACAAGCAGTAGAGATGACAAAGACTGCAGAAACCTTCTCATCTCCTTCTAGAGCAAGACCATGTCTTTCAGCCACTCTTAACTAGACAACTTTCATCAGTCATGAGGGAGTCTCATGTTCAAGAGCTAAGCAGTGGTGACAGCTGTAAATGACAAAAAGCAGACTGAAATTCTCTTGGGACTCCAGCAGAGAGCAATGAAGGAGGTTGAATTCACCTTCTTGGGAAGTTCTAAAATGCACCTTCCCTTGAGCACAGGAGCTAAGCCATCGTAACCTTTGTTGAGTATGTCTGCGTAGACAGACATATTTAGACCATGTTATTTAAGCCACGTTATCATCTCTAGCTGCTAAGCTGCACTTCTTGCAAAGTATCTGCAACGTATTTTACAGGGTGGGCTTTGATGTGTAATCCCTGAGTAATATTGCAAAGAGAAGTACTTGGGGTGTGGGGTGGGGGGGGGAGCTGCAACTCTTAGGTTTTTCAAATCATGGTTCCATTTGAAAGTCAAAAAAGATGTCAAACCTTTCTTTCCTAGACCTATTACCAGCACAAACTGTACCAGAATTTATGACCTGTAACTGTACCGTGGACGCTCTTTCTCTGGACTATTCCTTAAGAAACAAAGTCCTCACTAGAAATAAAACAAAATTAGCCAAGTATTGGCCTGGATTAGTTCCAAGGCTCTGTACTAAAGGCCAAACACGTGTAATAATAGTAACCAGTGGACTAAAAGTTAAGTCAATAGAGCATGACTCAGTTCAAAGACATCTTGTGTCCTAATGTTCTCACAGAAGACTGTAAAAACCTGTCTGTTTTTGTGGGTTTCTTTTATCCATTTAGCTGTACCTTCTACTTCTCTCCACTGTCTGAGAACATTGATGATAAGGTTGGATGACCTCATGTCAACTTGTAGAAGTAAAGAAAGAGAAGCCAGTAAAGAAAGGCAAATTTGTTAATTGCAGGTGGAAAGAGGGAGGCCAACAAAAGAAAACAAAAGAACAGTACTAATGAAATGCTCCCCTGTCTTCTGTGAAAAGTAAAGGCACAGACAAGAAAGAACAAGTGCAAAATTCTCACTAGAGAAACGCACTTGATCTGACTCAAGTATTTTGCGGTACATTTCTTGCTGTTTTCTCATGCCAAACATATTAACCATTGAAGGTGTCCCTTTCCTCTCTCTGGAATCCAGCTAGGAAGATGGCTGTGTCATTGCTGACAAGCAGCTATTCTCAGAGGTGTCCAGCTGAAAGTCCTAGATCAATTGATTTGCTCTGTCACTTTGATATGGCATGACTTACAGTTTCAGCACCTGAACTTGCCAGCCCTACAATTCTTTGCCCCTTGAATGCTTAGATAGGCTCCTTGGCAACTGGCATTTGTAAGGACTTGAAACTATGCAGAATTTGCACCGTGAGATGATGCCAAATGAGTCACACCAGTAGATTAACTGGGGCATGCAAGGCAGAGAGAGGGAAATGAGAGCACAAGAAGAGAGTACACAAGAAGAGAGTACAATCTCCTTTTTTCTGAAACACTGAAGAGATCAAAGTGAACACAAATCCTCCTAGGGGTAGTTCTTGCAAAAGACTAAGAGTTCTTTTTGTGTTCACAGGCCTGGAATATTTAGCTTTGGATGACGGCAAAATGCAGATGACAAAACGAGGCCTTGAAGTCACATCCAGTATGAAGCAGTAGGAAAGAGGAAAGCAGCTGAGAGCGTCAGCCCTGCTAAGTAGTCTCAGTATTCTTCTTGACATGAGCAGAAATTTGAAATGAGTCTCTGAAAATGACAAAGGAGGCAGAAGAAAAGGGAGCGATGACTCCTCTGGCATAGTGCTTCCTAACAGGGATCTTCAAAATGTCAAGGTTGTATCATCCTTTCAACTGAAGGAAGGTATGAAAACAACAGGAAGGAAAAGGCATCCAATACTCTGGGCAGTGTACTTCTAGACAGAAAGGCCACTGATGGAAAAACCAACTAAACTGGCACCAATGCAGCAGCATTGTACTAAAGCCAGAAACGTCCAGCGCTTCGTTCTCTGCCATTCCATTCAGATGCACACAGCAGCTCTGCAACATTCCTACTGATCATCTCCTTGGCAAAGTGGCAGTGAGGGTCCGTGGTGATGCAGAGTCCCCAGGCAGATGCAAAGGAGAGCTGCTTTCTTGCAAAAACCAGGCTTTTGAAACACTCAGGCCTTTCTCATTTCCATAGCTTTAAGCCATAACAAACACAATTCAGCCAACCACCATGCACCACGCTGTGAACACACGACGCTTCTAGAACTTGTTGATCTACCTCGAAGTCAGCTGCCTCACCTTGCCACAGTCCTTTTCTACTTAGCCAAAGTAATGGGCCTCAGCCCAAGGCCTTCCTTTTGTAAGCTTCTAGCTCTATGCAGCAGCAAACCACTACTTTCTTCCGTGCCAAGACTTTAGGTAGACGATTTGCATCTGCCCTCCTTCCAGTGAAACCTAATGGGGAGAGAAAAGCCTCCCAGAGATGTTCAGTCATTCCATTTTCTAGACAGGCCAAATCCAAAGAAAAGCAAGCTATGGCATTGTGTACTTGCTCTTACAAAACACCTGCTGCCCTCTGACAATCAACTAGCAGAAAACCAGCCAAACTGAGACTTGAGGAAAACAACCCTTGGAAGGGAATAATGATGTGATCAATCAAGACAACACTTTTCCAGGCTACCGAGATACTGGAAATGTCAGCAAAGCCTTGAGAGCAAAGGCTGCACTAATGGGAAAAGGGTAAAAGAATCCCAAGAAAAACATGACCAAAGATTAAAACAATTCCAAGAAGAACATAGGCAACTAACCTGTTGAAGCCTTCAGAAAAACAGTGGCCGCTGATTTACATAGGCCATTCAAGTTAATTGACCCGTGCCCCTTCCACTCCCTTTTCGGCACCATATTGAGTGAATTGAGACCATGGAATCACAATTCCTTGGATTCTGTTCTTAACTTCAGGAGAGAAGAACAGCAGCTGAAGTACCTGTTACTGATATGATACCCAGGAACACCGAGTTGACACATTTCTTTCTTGGCCGATCACAACAAGCAAGGCTAAGAGGATAAGGCTGGCTTATTTCCATGACACTTTTCTTGTTTTACAGCCTGCTCTGATTCCGGTGAAACTTTTTCATTAGCTTCTCTCTAAAAGGAGAAAGTCCAATTCAACGTCCCGCCCTACTGCTGCAAGTATACCATTTGGTTTGTGGAGCTGAAAAAATTGAATTGGAAGGTACGATGCTCTCCGAAGCTAAGAGCCGCTGCCGGGCTTCTTTCGGCAGAAGCGGCGCTAAGAGAGCACTGTGAGCGGTACAATCGTCTTTGCGCGAAGAAGCCGCTTCTATGGCTCCAGGAGCCGGAGAGAGCGGGAGCATCGCAAAGGTGAAGAAGGAAGCTGTACAACACTGGGATTGTGTGCGCAGCTTGCCAACTGATAGAAAACAGTACCTTACACTTTCCTGACGTTTCCAATCACATGAATCTTCGATTGGAAGCTGTTTGGAAAACTTTTCTTTCCTTCATGCCAAACATTGGCAGACCTCCGTGCAACGTCCAGAAGACGATGGGAGATGTTTTCTGTGCTCCCGCAGGTTTTCCTTGCCAGACAGAGTGGAAAAGCTTTCTGCTAGGATGTAGACCACAAAAGACCCTAAAGACGAAGGTACGATGCTCTCCGGAGCTAAGAGCCGCTGCCGGGCTTCTTTCGGCAGAAGCGGCCTTAAGAGAACACTGTGAGCGGTACAATCGTCTTTGCGCGAAGAAGCCGCTTCTTCGGCTCCGGGAGCCGGAGAGAGCGGCAGCATCGGAAAGGTGAAGAAGGAAGCTGTACAACACTGGGATTGTGTGCGCAGCTTGCCAACTGATAGAAAACAGTACCTTACACTTTCCTGATGTTTCCAATCACATGAATCTTCGATTGGAAGCTGTTTTGGACAACTTTTCTTTCCTTCATGCCAAACACTTGGCAGACCTCCGTGCAACGTCCAGAAGACGATGGGAGATGTTTTCTGTGCTCCCGCAGGTTTTCCTTGCCAGACAGAGTGGAAAAGCTTTCTGCTAGGATGTAGACCACAAAAGACGCTAAAGACGAAGGTACGATGCTCTCCGGAGCTAAGAGCCGCTGCCGGGCTTCTTTCGGCAGAAGCGGCGCTAAGAGAGCACTGTGAGCGGTACAATCGTCTTTGCGCGAAGAAGACACTTCTTCGGCTCCGGGAGCCGGAGAGAGCGGCAGCATCGGAAAACTGAAGAAAGAAGATGTACAACACTGGGATTGTGTGCGCAGCTTGCCAACTGATAGAAAACAGTACCTTACACTTTCCTGACGTTTCCAATCACATGAATCTTCGATTGGAAGCTGTTTTGGACAACTTTTCTTTCCTTCATGCCAAACACTTGGCAGACCTCCGTGCAACGTCCAGAAGACGATGGGAGATGTTTTCTGTGCTCCCGCAGGTTTTCCTTGCCAGACAGAGTGGAAAAGCTTTCTGCTAGGATGTAGACCACAAAAGACGCTAAAGACGAAGGTACGATGCTCTCCGGAGCTAAGAGCCGCTGCCGGGCTTCTTTCGGCAGAAGCGGCGCTAAGAGAGCACTGTGAGCGGTACAATCGTCTTTGCGCGAAGAAGCCGCTTCTTCGGCTCCGGGAGCCGGAGAGAGCGGCAGCATCGGAAAGGTGAAGAAGGAAGCTGTATTGCACTGGGATTGTGTGCGCAGCTTGCCAACTGATAGAAAACAGTACCTTACACTTTCCTGACGTTTCCAATCACATGAATCTTCGATTGGAAGCTGTTTGGAAAACTTTTCTTTCCTTCATGCCAAACATTGGCAGACCTCCGTGCAACGTCCAGAAGACGATGGGAGATGTTTTCTGTGCTCCCGCAGGTTTTCCTTGCCAGACAGAGTGGAAAAGCTTTCTGCTAGGATGTAGACCACAAAAGACGCTAAAGACGAAGGTACGATGCTCTCCGGAGCTAAGAGCCGCTGCCGGGCTTCTTTCGGCAGAAGCGGCGCTAAGGGAGCACTGTGAGCGGTACAATCGTCTTTGCGCGAAGAAGCCGCTTCTTCGGCTCCGGGAGTCGGAGAGAGCGGCAGCATCGGAAAGGTGAAGAAGGAAGCTGTACAACACTGGGATTGTGTGCGCAGCTTGCCAACTGATAGAAAACAGTACCTTACCACTTTCCTGACGTTTCCAATCACATGAATCTTCGATTCGAAGCTGTTTTGGACAACTTTTCTTTCCTTCATGCCAAACACTTGGCAGACCTCCGTGCAACGTCCAGAAGACGATGGGAGATGTTTTCTGTGCTCCCGCAGGTTTTCCTTGCCAGACAGAGTGGAAAAGCTTTCTGCTAGGATGTAGACCACAAAAGACCCTAAAGACGCAGGTACGATGCTCTCCGGAGCTAAGAGCCGCTGCCGGGCTTCTTTCGGCAGAAGCGGCGCTAAGAGAGCACTGTGAGCGGTACAATCGTCTTTGCGCGAAGAAGCCGCTTCTTCGGCTCCGGGAGCCGGAGAGAGCGGCAGCATCGGAAAACTGAAGAAGGAAGCTGTACAACACTGGGATTGTGTGCGCAGCTTGCCAACTGATAGAAAACAGTACCTTACACTTTCCTGACGTTTCCAATCACATGAATATTCGATTGGAAGCTGTTTTGGACAACTTTTCTTTCCTTCATGCCAAACACTTGGCAGACCTCCGTGCAACGTCCAGAAGACGATGGGAGATGTTTTCTGTGCTCCCGCAGGTTTTCCTTGCCAGACAGAGTGGAAAAGCTTTCTGCTAGGATGTAGACCACAAAAGACGCTAAAGACGAAGGTACGATGCTCTCCGGAGCTAAGAGCCGCGGCCGGGCTTCTTTCGGCAGAAGCGGCGCTAAGAGAGCACTGTGAGCGGTACAATCGTCTTTGCGCGAAGAAGCCGCTTCTTCGGCTCCGGGAGCCGGAGAGAGCGGCAGCATCGGAAAGGTGAAGAAGGAAGCTGTACAACACTGGGATTGTGTGCGCAGCTTGCCAACTGATAGAAAACAGTACCTTACACTTTCCTGACGTTTCCAATCACAGGAATCTTCGATTGGAAGCTGTTTTGGACAACTTTTCTTTCCTTCATGCCAAACACTTGGCAGACCTCCGTGCAACGTCCAGAAGACGATGGGAGATGTTTTCTGTGCTCCCGCAGGTTTTCCTTGCCAGACAGAGTGGAAAAGCTTTCTGCTAGGATGTAGACCACAAAAGACGCTAAAGACGATGGTACGATGCTCTCCGGAGCTAAGAGCCGCTCCCGGGCTTCTTTCGGCAGAAGCGGCGCTAAGAGAGCACTGTGAGCGGTACAATCGTCTTTGCGCGAAGAAGCCGCTTCTTCGGCTCCGGGAGCCGGAGAGAGCGGCAGCATCGGAAAACTGAAGAAAGAAGATGTACAACACTGGGATTGTGTGCGCAGCTTGCCAACTGATAGAAAACAGTACCTTACACTTTCCTGACGTTTCCAATCACATGAATCTTCGATTGGAAGCTGTTTTGGACAACTTTTCTTTCCTTCATGCCAAACACTTGGCAGACCTCCGTGCAACGTCCAGAAGACGATGGGAGATGTTTTCTGTGCTCCCGCAGGTTTTCCTTGCCAGACAGAGTGGAAAAGCTTTCTGCTAGGATGTAGACCACAAAAGACGCTAAAGACGAAGGTACGATGCTCTCCGGAGCTAAGAGCCGCTGCCGGGCTTCTTTCGGCAGAAGCGGCGCTAAGAGAGCACTGTGAGCGGCACAGTCGTCTTTGCGCGAAGAAGCCGCTTCTTCGGCTCCGGGAGCCGGAGAGAGCGGCAGCATCGGAAAGGTGAAGAAGGAAGCTGTACAACACTGGGATTGTGTGCGCAGCTTGCCAACTGATAGAAAACAGTACCTTACACTTTCCTGACGTTTCCAATCACATGAATCTTCGATTGGAAGCTGTTTTGGACAACTTTTCTTTCCTTCATGCCAAACACTTGGCAGACCTCCGTGCAACGTCCAGAAGACGATGGGAGATGTTTTCTGTGCTCCCGCAGGTTTTCCTTGCCAGACAGAGTGGAAAAGCTTTCTGCTAGGATGTAGACCACAAAAGACGCTAAAGACGAAGGTACGATGCTCTCCGGAGCTAAGAGCCGCTCCCGGGCTTCTTTCGGCAGAAGCGGCGCTAAGAGAGCACTGTGAGCGGTACAATCGTCTTTGCGCGAAGAAGCCGCTTCTTCGGCTCCGGGAGCCGGAGAGAGCGGCAGCATCGGAAAGGTGAAGAAAGAAGCTGTACAACACTGGGATTGTGTGCGCAGCTTGCCAACTGATAGAAAACAGTACCTTACACTTTCCTGACGTTTCCAATCACAGGAATCTTCGATTGGAAGCTGTTTTGGACAACTTTTCTTTCCTTCATGCCAAACACTTGGCAGACCTCCGTGCAACGTCCAGAAGACGATGGGAGATGTTTTCTGTGCTCCCGCAGGTTTTCCTTGCCAGACAGAGTGGAAAAGCTTTCTGCTAGGATGTAGACCACAAAAGACGCTAAAGACGAAGGGACGATGCTCTCCGGAGCTAAGAGGCGCTCCCGGGCTTCTTTCGGCAGAAGCGGCGCTAAGAGAGCACTGTGAGCGGTACAATCGTCTTTGCGCGAAGAAGCCGCTTCTTCGGCTCCGGGAGCCGGAGAGAGCGGCAGCATCGGAAAGGTGAAGAAGGAAGCTGTACAACACTGGGATTGTGTGCGCAGCTTGCCAACTGATAGAAAACAGTACCTTACACTTTCCTGACGTTTCCAATCACATGAATCTTCGATTGGAAGCTGTTTTGGACAACTTTTCTTTCCTTCATGCCAAACACTTGGCAGACCTCCGTGCAACGTCCAGAAGACGATGGGAGATGTTTTCTGTGCTCCCGCAGGTTTTCCTTGCCAGACAGAGTGGAAAAGCTTTCTGCTAGGATGTAGACCACAAAAGACGCTAAAGACGAAGGTACGATGCTCTCCGGAGCTAAGAGCCGCTGCCGGGCTTCTTTCGGCAGAAGCGGCGCTAAGAGAGCACTGTGAGCGGTACAATCGTCTTTGCGCGAAGAAGCCGCTTCTTCGGCTCCGGGAGCCGGAGAGAGCGGCAGCATCGGAAAGGTGAAGAAGGAAGCTGTACAACACTGGGATTGTGTGCGCAGCTTGCCAACTGATAGAAAACAGTACCTTACACTTTCCTGACGTTTCCAATCACATGAATCTTCGATTGGAAGCTGTTTTGGACAACTTTTCTTTCCTTCATGCCAAACACTGGGCAGACCTCCGTGCAACGTCCAGAAGACGATGGGAGATGTTTTCTGTGCTCCCGCAGGTTTTCCTTGCCAGACAGAGTGGAAAAGCTTTCTGCTAGGATGTAGACCACAAAAGACGCTAAAGACGAAGGTACGATGCTCTCCGGAGCTAAGAGCCGCTCCCGGGCTTCTTTCGGCAGAAGCGGCGCTAAGAGAGCACTGTGAGTGGCACAGTCGTCTTTGCACGAAGAGGCCGCTTCTTCGGCTCCGGGAGCCGGAGAGAGCGGCAGCATCGGAAAGGTGAAGAAGGAAGCTGTACAACACTGGGATTGTGTGCGCAGCTTGCCAACTGATAGAAAACAGTACCTTACACTTTCCTGACGTTTCCAATCACATGAATCTTCGATTGGAAGCTGTTTTGGACAACTTTTCTTTCCTTCATGCCAAACACTTGGCAGACCTCCGTGCAACGTCCAGAAGACGATGGGAGATGTTTTCTGTGCTCCCGCAGGTTTTCGTTGCCAGACAGAGTGGAAAAGCTTTCTGCTAGGATGTAGACCACAAAAGACGCTAAAGACGAAGGTACGATGCTCTCCGGAGCTAAGAGCCGCTGCCGGGCTTCTTTCGGCAGAAGCGGCGCTAAGAGAGCACTGTGAGCGGTACAATCGTCTTTGCGCGAAGAAGCCGCTTCTTCGGCTCCGGGAGCCGGAGAGAGCGGCAGCATCGGAAAGGTGAAGAAGGAAGCTGTATTGCACTGGGATTGTGTGCGCAGCTTGCCAACTGATAGAAAACAGTACCTTACACTTTCCTGACGTTTCCAATCACATGAATCTTCGATTGGAAGCTATTTTG
This sequence comes from Ammospiza nelsoni, assembly GCF_027579445.1. Taxonomy (NCBI): domain Eukaryota; kingdom Metazoa; phylum Chordata; class Aves; order Passeriformes; family Passerellidae; genus Ammospiza; species Ammospiza nelsoni. Next base: position 4,764,651 of record NC_080638.1, read on the forward strand.
GAAAACTTTTCTTTCCTTCATGCCAAACACTTGGCAGACCTCCGTGCAACGTCCAGAAGACGATGGGAGATGTTTTCTGTGCTCCCGCAGGTTTTCCTTGCCAGACAGAGTGGAAAAGCTTTCTGCTAGGATGTAGAGCACAAAAGACGCTAAAGACGAAGGTACGATGCTCTCCGGAGCTAAGAGCCGCTGCCGGGCTTCTTTCGGCAGAAGCGGCGCTAAGAGAGCACTGTGAGCGGTACAATCGTCTTTGCGCGAAGAAGCCGCTTCTTCGGCTCCGGGAGCCGGAGAGAGCGGCAGCATCGGAAAGGTGAAGAAGGAAGCTGTACAACACTGGGATTGTGTGCGCAGCTTGCCAACTGATAGAAAACAGTACCTTACACTTTCCTGACGTTTCCAATCACATGAATCTTCGATTGGAAGCTGTTTTGGACAACTTTTCTTTCCTTCATGCCAAACACTGGGCAGACCTCCGTGCAACGTCCAGAAGACGATGGGAGATGTTTTCTGTGCTCCCGCAGGTTTTCCTTGCCAGACAGAGTGGAAAAGCTTTCTGCTAGGATGTAGACCACAAAAGACGCTAAAGACGAAGGTACGATGCTCTCCGGAGCTAAGAGCCGCTGCCGGGCTTCTTTCGGCAGAAGCGGCGCTAAGAGAGCACTGTGAGCGGCACAGTCGTCTTTGCACGAAGAGGCCGCTTCTTCGGCTCCGGGAGCCGGAGAGAGCGGCAGCATCGGAAAGGTGAAGAAGGAAGCTGTACAACACTGGGATTGTGTGCGCAGCTTGCCAACTGATAGAAAACAGTACCTTACACTTTCCTGACGTTTCCAATCACATGAATCTTCGATTGGAAGCTGTTTTGGACAACTTTTCTTTCCTTCATGCCAAACACTTGGCAGACCTCCGTGCAACGTCCAGAAGACGATGGGAGATGTTTTCTGTGCTCCCGCAGGTTTTCCTTGCCAGACAGAGTGGAAAAGCTTTCTGCTAGGATGTAGACCACAAAAGACGCTAAAGACGAAGGTACGATGCTCTCCGTAGCTAAGAGCCGCTGCCGGGCTTCTTTCGGCAGAAGCGGCGCTAAGAGAGCACTGTGAGCGGTACAATCGTCTTTGCGCGAAGAAGCCGCTTCTTCGGCTCCAGGAGGCGGAGAGAGCGGCAGCATCGCAAAGGTGAAGAAGGAAGCTGTACAACACTGGGATTGTGTGCGCAGCTTGCCAACTGATAGAAAACAGTACCTTACAACTTTCCTGACGTTTCCAATCACATGAATCTTCGATTGGAAGCTGTTTTGGACAACTTTTCTTTCCTTCATGCCAAACACTTGGCAGACCTCCGTGCAACGTCCAGAAGACGATGGGAGATGTTTTCTGTGCTCCCGCAGGTTTTCCTTGCCAGACAGAGTGGAAAAGCTTTCTGCTAGGATGTAGACCACAAAAGACGCTAAAGACGAAGGTACGATGCTCTCCGGAGCTAAGAGCCGCTGCCGGGCTTCTTTCGGCAGAAGCGGCGCTAAGAGAGCACTGTGAGCGGTACAATCGTCTTTGCGCGAAGAAGCCGCTTCTTCGGCTCCGGGAGCCGGAGAGAGCGGCAGCATCGGAAAGGTGAAGAAGGAAGCTGTACAACACTGGGATTGTGTGCGCAGCTTGCCAACTGATAGAAAACAGTACCTTACACTTTCCTGACGTTTCCAATCACATGAACATGTAGTGGAAAAGCTTTTTGCTAAGATGTAGACGACAAGAGAGGCTAAAGACTGGATGAGCGCAAATGACACCCATCTCTATAAAAGGCAATTAGGAGGACTCGGAATAGTACAAACCAGCCAGCTTCCTTTTTATCCCCAGGAAGTTGATGAAGCAGCTCTTCCTGGAAAACCTTGCCAGGCACATGCAAGACGACAAAATAATGTAGTTAGCATGATTTTTCAGGGGAATTTCATGCTGAACATCACTTTAAACTCCTCTGATGAATCAACTTGACTGGTAGATGAAGGGAATATTATCTGCCTGGGCTTCAGGGAGGTTTTTGACATATCTCTACATGGCAGCACGCATCCATATGGAAGCAATAGTGCAAAGGGGAGGGAACCAGTGTCTTTTCAGTGATGCTGAGTGAAAAAAACAAGAGGCAGTGGGCACTCTCTGAAATACAGGAGATTGCCATTGACCATCAGCAAATGATTCTTTACTGTGAGGGTGACTGAACCACGGCACAGACTGCCCAGAAAGATTGTGGAGCCTGGATCTTTGAAGACATTAAAAGTACACCCAGATAGAATCCTGGGCAAGAGGCTCTAGGTATCCTGGTTTAGGCAGGGGGATTGGGCCTGGTTAGCCTCACCAACCCCTTCCACTCTCATTCATTCTGTGCTAGTGAATTCTCTTCAAGATGCATTTCAAGCACTTGCATGACAAAGTTCTGTGAAGACAGAGATCCAAATGGACACGGCATCTAAGTTCCTTAAGCAGTGTTCAAGAAGAATGTAAAACTCTGGGACGAGTGTCTCTTCCCTAACTGAATCCCTTTCATGGGAAAATTCCCAGCTCTAGAAAGATCTTCTGATACGCATGCTTAAGACTGACACTGGCTGAGCAAATTTCTCCCTATGTGTATCCAAGACCAGTTAGGATCTTCACCCAAAGTGCTGTCAACATAGTCACAGAATGTCTATTGTTAAGAAGTGACAACTTCCATCAGCATGGCAACTATTGGTCCACCAAATGGATGAATGGATGGGAATTATCTACTTGGGTTAAAAACAAAAAGAAAGAGTTGGTCTTTAGTTATCAATTTCATTGCAATATTATAAGGGAAGAAAAAGACCTAAGTCCTTGACTTTCTTAACTCGAGGAAAGATTTTAAGAATTCCTTGTAAAAATGTGTGATCACAATCAGACTATTGAAACCATCTGAGTTGGGAAAAGAGTTCACAAATTGTCTAGAGAGTGGCAAAGAAGCCAAGAAAAATAGGAAAGAAACAAAAAGAGAGCAGAAGCGTCAGCTTCATTGTACAAGCTCGTTCTAGAAGTGGTCTGCTGGGAAAAGGAGGCCCCAGTTGAATTTCCAATGTATTCCTGCGCTTGATTCAGTAACCGGTCAATGTAAAAACCAATCCTTTTGTACAACTTCTTCCAGCAACAAAAACTCCAACAGGTTGACACTACCATCATGCCTGTTCCAGACATATTTCAAAGAGAAATGATGATTTTCTTGAAAACCTACTTGCATAAAAGTTGCAAGATGGTGGAGGGATTCCCACATCCTCCTGCCTCCATCTGGCTTGAAAGTAGATTTGATAAAATATGCAACAAAGCACATGATTTATAAGGTAGAGTCAAATGGATGATTTGGGAATTGATCTCTTGTTGATAGTAAACTTCATATCCACTCTGTGTGACCTTTCTAAAACAAAATGTGGAGCTGAGGCATGAATCTGCCACAACAATTGTAAAGCAAACATACACACTCCCCTTCACATGCCCCCCCTTCCACACACACCTAGGCACACACAGAGATCAGCATAGCAGATCATGAACACCTTGGAAAAGACTGAAATGCTCAATGCCTCTCTTGATGGGCAAAAGAGCTGGTGCAGTAATTCAAATGCCTGGTACAGAAATTCTGTTTCATATTTAGCTCCTATTTAAAACACAGCTTTTCATTTCATTCTATTTACAGAATATTTTCATGTCATTTGCTTCTTTAAAATTACTTAGTTCTCACCTGTTGTATGTCTAGGAATATTTTCTTCCAAAAATAGAAAAAAATAGATGCTATCTTTTCAGCAGAAAACATTGGTTGATACAATTTGAAACCATCATGATATGGAAGAATTGTTCTGTCCCTCTCGAAGGTGGAAGAAGCATTTGGATCACAGATCATCTACAATGAAATACTTGACATGTTTAAGATGCTTTCAATCAATTTTGATCGTCAATTGCTTCTTCGTTGTAAACAGTCATTTTTCAGTGAAGGGAAAGTGTGTGTGGTATATCTACATGATGTGGTCAAACCCAGTTCCTACTAATGGCCAGGCTGAACTCCAGTAAATAATGTCCCGAATGATATTTTGCCGCCTTCTTTGGCACTTCATGAAATCTTACCATGATGAAGTGCTGAAACACAGAGATTTTCTCTGAGAGAGTGTCTCATGTTGTAACCCGTCCCATGGATTTTATGCTGTAATTCTTATCTCTTTTAAAATTTGCTATCTTCTGTACAGTTTTCATGAACCTTTCTGTTACAGTAGTGAAAATCACAGATAAATGTCATTTTGTACAACTTTGAATTTACCCCAAGAGCTGAGAGAAAACTTGCTCCTATACTTCAATCCCAGTTTCTTCTATAGTCCAACTTTGTTTCTCTACCATCAAGCTTCTCCTTTGTTGCTGCTCCAAGCCCCGTCCAAGCTGACCTTGAATACTTTCAGGGATGGGACACCCACAACTTCTCTGGGCAACCTGTCCCAGTGTTCCAGCACTCCCACAGTAAAAAAGGCCTTCCTTTCATCTAATATGTGTAGGAAATCATAAATCTAGGCATAGAAACTTGGAGTGCAAATTTGAAATTCTTTTGATTTGAAGCACATTTTAGATGAATACTGACTTACAGATGACTAAAAGATGTTGATGGGCATTTGAGCTGACAAGTTTTGAAAAAGTGCACGGAAATTAAAATTGAAACCACTAAAATTAAAAACTTCTTGCCATTTTCTTTTTCCTCTCCTATTCAAAATTGCATATGTCAGATATCAGTGCTTCGTGCAAACCTCTCAGATGCTCTCAGAGAAAAAGCTTTTCTTTCAGACTAAGTTGTGGTTGACGTAGAACACTAGCAGGAGTGAAAGTTTTTCTGGGCATCGGGGCAGCACCTTCTCCTTGGATTTGTGTGCAGAAAGCATTTTATCCAAACTGGAAAATAGACCCAACTCTGTTCTATTCATCATTCTTACTGCATCAGGCCTGAAGATGCTGTGAAAAGTAGCCTGTGGACCTTGAAGATAGCGCATGTGAAACAGATGAGAGGTGATGGAGAAGTTGAGAGAAGAAAGAGCACATGGCCCAGTACGGACGCCAGAAAGTATTTCTTCATGTGATCATGGCAGATTGCAGGAGCCACTTGGTACTATCAAACCAGCCCGACTTGGCACTGGTGCCACCTTGGGTCTGGGAACCATCCTGCATATCGTGGATTTTCAGGAGCCAGCCGGCCACTCCCAGCCACAGGCCCTTAAACACAGACCTCGGCCCTCTTACCTGGCCAAAAAAACTCACCTGCCCCGCTTCTGCATGGCACATTGCAGGAGCCACTTGGTAATATCAAACCAGCCCGACTTGGCACTGGTGCCACCTTGGGTCTGGGAACCATCCTGCATATCATGGATTTTCAGGAGCCAGCAAGACACTCTTGGCCACAGGCCCCCAAACACAAACCTCGGCCCTTTTCCCTGGCAAAGAAAAGTCACCTGCCCTGCTTCTGCATGGCACATTGCAGGAGCAACTTGGTACTATCAAACCAGCCCGACTTGGCAATGTTGCTACCTTGGGTCTGAGAAACATCCTGCGGATCGTGGATTTTCAGGAGCCAGCCGGCCTCTCCCAGCCACAGGCCCCCAAACACAATCCACGGCCCTTTTCCCTGGCAAACAACACTCACCTGCCCCGCTTCTCGATGGCAGATTGCAGGAGTCCCTGGGTAATTTCAATCCAGCCCGACTTGGCAGCATTTCCACCTTGCGTCTGGGAATCATCCTGCATATCAAAGAATTTCAGGAGTCAGCCGGCACTCTCAGTCACAGGCCCCCAAACACAAACCATGGCCCTTTTCCCTTGCAAACAAAACTCACCTGCCCCGCTTCTGCATGGCAGATTGCAGCAGCCACTTAGTCCTATCAAACCAGCCCGAATTGGCACTGTGTTGAAAGCGAAGGGAAGCCAACCCACCTTGTCGTTTATCAGCATTGACTCCAATTTATTGATTAAATCAGCCACTTTATATAACAGTGTTAATTAACTTCATGCATATTGCAAAATCCAAGCTCACTATAGGTTAACAGAGAAAACTCTAAGCCCTCCTTTTGTTTTACCATACCCATGATTGTTTCTTGCAAACAGGACCAGCGTTCCCACTGTGATATGAAAGTCAAGTATTGGAGAGTGCTTTTGTTACTTCTTTAGAAGGTTAGAATATGCCGAAAAGATGCTAGCTGGGGACTTGCAATTAATGAATTATTTGCTGTAAGTAGGTCAAATGACATGAGCTTTCAAAAAGGAAAAGTAGTCTTATTCCACCTGCCAATTCTAAAGTAGATTAATAAGCCTTAAGCAGAAGATGGATGTGAAGAGGGATATGACATGAAAGCTTAAGCAACACTGCTGACAGCAAAAGGCTTACCTGCTGCAGATACAGGAGACAAAATACTATTTGGACACAAACATTGCTATTCAGACGACAGTAAAATTCTGAGGGACAGCAAAATTTACTCAGTCATCATGACAGTAAAATTTGCTCCCATCAAAATGTGCTCATCAATTCTTAGTGTAAGCTAAGCACCTTAAGCAGAGGGTAGTTCAAGCCTAACTGGTATTTGATGGCAAAAAAGGCAACTTGGCCTGCGTTTCTCACTTCTACTCCATTCAAAAGCTTACTCTGTCTCAGATTCCTTTGGTGGGATACCAACGTAAGCCGCCAAACTGCACGAAAATGATGATTTAAAGAAAGATAGATGAGAAAAATGGAATAATGGTTCATGTTCTTTTCCTTCCAACTGCTTTGTTTGCCCTTTTAAATTTTTGAAGTCCTTTCTGGTGTCACCATGGTTGCACTGCAGCAAGTGTTGGGCTGTAAGCTGTCCATATTGCCAGCTTCTGGACTGCCTTCAGAAAACTTCCCACTGGTTTTGTCTAGAAATCACAAGCAGTAGAGATGACAAAGACTGCAGAAACCTTCTCATCTCCTTCTAGAGCAAGACCATGTCTTTCAGCCACTCTTAACTAGACAACTTTCATCAGTCATGAGGGAGTCTCATGTTCAAGAGCTAAGCAGTGACAGCTGTAAATGACAAAAAGCAGACTGAAATTCTCTTGGGACTCCAGCAGAGAGCAATGAAGGAGGTTGAATTCACCTTCTTGGGAAGTTCTAAAATGCACGTTCACTTGAGCACAGGAGCTAAGCCATCGTAACCTTTGTTGAGTATGTCTGCGTAGACAGACATATTTAGACCATGTTATTTAAGCCACGTTATCACCTCTAGCTGCTAAGCTGCACTTCTTGCAAAGTATCTGCAACGTATTTTACAGGGTGGGCTTTGATGTGTAATCCCTGAGTAATATTGCAAAGAGAAGTACTTGGGGTGTGGGGTGGGGGGGGGAGCTGCAACTCTTAGGTTTTTCAAATCATGGTTCCATTTGAAAGTCAAAAAAGATGTCAAACCTTTCTTTCCTAGACCTATTACCAGCACAAACTGTACCAGAATTTATGACCTGTAACTGTACCGTGGACGCTCTTTCTCTGGACTATTCCTTAAGAAACAAAGTCCTCACTAGAAATAAAACAAAATTAGCCAAGTATTGGCCTGGATTAGTTCCAAGGCTCTGTACTAAAGGCCAAACACGTGTAATAATAGTAACCAGTGGACTAAAAGTTAAGTCAATAGAGCATGACTCAGTTCAAAGATATCTTGTGTCCTAATGTTCTCACAGAAGACTGTAAAAACCTGTCTGTTTTTGTGGGTTTCTTTTATCCATTTAGCTGTACCTTCTACTTCTCTCCACTGTCTGAGAACATTGATGATAAGGTTGTATGACCTCATGTCAACTTGTAGAAGTAAAGAAAGAGAAGCCAGTAAAGAAAGGCAAATTTGTTAATTGCAGGTGGAAAGAGGGAGGCCAACAAAAGAAAACAAAAGAACAGTACTAATGAAATGCTCCCCTGTCTTCTGTGAAAAGTAAAGGCACAGACAAGAAAGAACAAGTGCAAAATTCTCACTAGAGAAACGCACTTGATCTGACTCAAGTATTTTGCGGTACATTTCTTGCTGTTTTCTCATGCCAAACATATTAACCATTGAAGGTGTCCCTTTCCTCTCTCTGGAATCCAGCTAGGAAGATGGCTGTGTCATTGCTGACAAGCAGCTATTCTCAGAGGTGTCCAGCTGAAAGTCCTAGATCAATTGATTTGCTCTGTCACTTTGATAAGGCATGACTTACAGTTTCAGCACCTGAACTTGCCAGCCCTACAATTCTTTGCCCCTTGAATGCTTAGATAGGCTCCTTGGCAACTGGCATTTGTAAGGACTTGAAACTATGCAGAATTTGCACCGTGAGATGATGCCAAATGAGTCACACCAGTAGATTAAGTGGGGCATGCAAGGCAGAGAGAGGGAAATGAGAGCACAAGAAGAGAGTACACAAGAAGAGAGTACAATCTCCTTTTTTCTGAAACACTGAAGAGATCAAAGTGAACACAAATCCTCCTAGGAGTAGTTCTTGCAAAAGACTAAGAGTTCTTTTTGTGTTCACAGGCCTGGAATATTTAGCTTTGGATGACGGCAAAATGCAGATGACAAAACGAGGCCTTGAAGTCACATCCAGTATGAAGCAGTAGGAAAGAGGAAAGCAGCTGAGAGCGTCAGCCCTGCTAAGTAGTCTCAGTATTCTTCTTGACATGAGCAGAAATTTGAAATGAGTCTCTGAAAATGACAAAGGAGGCAGAAGAAAAGGGAGCGATGACTCCTCTGGCATAGTGCTTCCTAACAGGGATCTTCAAAATGTCAAGGTTGTATCATCCTTTCAACTGAAGGAAGGTATGAAAACAACAGGAAGGAAAAGGCATCCAATACTCTGGGCAGTGTACTTCTAGACAGAAAGGCCACTGATGGAAAAACCAACTAAACTGGCACCAATGCAGCAGCATTGTACTAAAGCCAGAAACGTCCAGCGCTTCGTTCTCTGCCATTCCATTCAGATGCACACAGCAGCTCTGCAACATTCCTACTGATCATCTCCTTGGCAAAGTGGCAGTGAGGGTCCGTGGTGATGCAGAGTCCCCAGGCAGATGCAAAGGAGAGCTGCTTTCTTGCAAAAACCAGGCTTTTGAAACACTCAGGCCTTTCTCATTTCCATAGCTTTAAGCCATAACAAACACAATTCAGCCAACCACCATGCACCACGCTGTGAACACACGACGCTTCTAGAACTTGTTGATCTACCTCGAAGTCAGCTGCCTCACCTTGCCACAGTCCTTTTCTACTTAGCCAAAGTAATGGGCCTCAGCCCAAGGCCTTCCTTTTGTAAGCTTCTAGCTCTATGCAGCAGCAAACCACTACTTTCTTCCGTGCCAAGACTTTAGGTAGACGATTTGCATCTGCCCTCCTTCCAGTGAAACCTAATGGGGAGAGAAAAGCCTCCCAGAGATGTTCAGTCATTCCATTTTCTAGACAGGCCAAATCCAAAGAAAAGCAAGCTATGGCATTGTGTACTTGCTCTTACAAAACACCTGCTGCCCTCTGACAATCAACTAGCAGAAAACCAGCCAAACTGAGACTTGAGGAAAACAACCCTTGGAAGGGAATAATGATGTGATCAATCAAGACAACACTTTTCCAGGCTACCGAGATACTGGAAATGTCAGCAAAGCCTTGAGAGCAAAGGCTGCACTAATGGGAAAAGGGTAAAAGAATCCCAAGAAAAACATGACCAAAGATTAAAACAATTCCAAGAAGAACATAGGCAACTAACCTGTTGAAGCCTTCAGAAAAACAGTGGCCGCTGATTTACATAGGCCATTCAAGTTAATTGACCCGTGCCCCTTCCACTCCCTTTTCGGCACCATATTGAGTGAATTGAGACCATGGAATCACAATTCCTTGGATTCTGTTCTTAACTTCAGGAGAGAAGAACAGCAGCTGAAGTACCTGTTACTGATATGATACCCAGGAACACCGAGTTGACACATTTCTTTATTGGCCGATCACAACAAGCAAGGCTAAGAGGATAAGGCTGGCTTATTTCCATGACACTTTTCAAGTTTTACAGCCTGCTCTGATTCCGGTGAAACTTTTTCATTAGCTTCTCTCTAAAAGGAGAAAGTCCAATTCAACGTCCCGCCCTACTGCTGCAAGTATACCATTTGGTTTGTGGAGCTGAAAAAATTGAATTGGAAGGTACGATGCTCTCCGAAGCTAAGAGCCGCTCCGGGGCTTCTTTCGGCAGAAGCGGCGCTAAGAGAGCACTGTGAGCGGTACAATCGTCTTTGCGCGAAGAAGCTGCTTCTTCGGCTCCGGGAGCCGGAGAGAGCGGCAGCATCGGAAAGGTGAAGAAGGAAGCTGTACAACACTGGGATTGTGTGCGCAGCTTGCCAACTGATAGAAAACAGTACCTTACACTTTCCTGACGTTTCCAATCACATGAATCTTCGATTGGAAGCTGTTTTGGACAACTTTTCTTTCCTTCATGCCAAACACTTGGCAGACCTCCGTGCAACGTCCAGAAGACGATGGGAGATGTTTTCTGTGCTCCCGCAGGTTTTCCTTGCCAGACAGAGTGGAAAAGCTTTCTGCTAGGATGTAGACCACAAAAGACGCTAAAGACGAAGGTACGATGCTCTCCGGAGCTAAGAGCCGCTCCCGGGCTTCTTTCGGCAGAAGCGGCGCTAAGAGAGCACTGTGAGCGGTACAATCGTCTTTGCGCGAAGAAGCCGCTTCTTCGGCTCCGGGAGCCGGAGAGAGCGGCAGCATCGGAAAGGTGAAGAAGGAAGCTGTATTGCACTGGGATTGTGTGCGCAGCTTGCCAACTGATAGAAAACAGTACCTTACACTTTCCTGACGTTTCCAATCACATGAATCTTCGATTGGAAGCTGTTTTGGACAACTTTTCTTTCCTTCATGCCAAACACTTGGCAGACCTCCGTGCAACGTCCAGAAGACGATGGGAGATGTTTTCTGTGCTCCCGCAGGTTTTCCTTGCCAGACAGAGTGGAAAAGCTTTCTGCTAGGATGTAGACCACAAAAGACGCTAAAGACGAAGGTACGATGCTCTCCGGAGCTAAGAGCCGCTGCCGGGCTTCTTTCGGCAGAAGCGGCGCTAAGAGAGCACTGTGAGCGGCACAGTCGTCTTTGCGCGAAGAAGCCGCTTCTTCGGCTCCGGGAGCCGGAGAGAGCGGCAGCATCGGAAAGGTGAAGAAGGAAGCTGTACAACACTGGGATTGTGTGCGCAGCTTGCCAACTGATAGAAAACAGTACCTTACACTTTCCTGACGTTTCCAATCACAGGAATCTTCGATTGGAAGCTGTTTTGGACAACTTTTCTTCCCTTCATGCCAAACACTTGGCAGACCGCCGTGCAACGTCCAGAAGACGATGGGAGATGTTTTCTGTGCTCCCGCAGGTTTTCCTTGCCAGACAGAGTGGAAAAGCTTTCTGCTAGGATGTAGACCACAAAAGACGCTAAAGACGAAGGTACGATGCTCTCCGGAGCTAAGAGCCGCTGCCGGGCTTCTTTCGGCAGAAGCGGCGCTAAGAGAGCACTGTGAGCGGTACAATCGTCTTTGCGCGAAGAAGCCGCTTCTTCGGCTCCGGGAGCCGGAGAGAGCGGCAGCATCGGAAAGGTGAAGAAGGAAGCTGTACAACACTGGGATTGTGTGCGCAGCTTGCCAACTGATAGAAAACAGTACCTTACACTTTCCTGACGTTTCCAATCACAGGAATCTTCGATTGGAAGCTGTTTTGGACAACTTTTCTTTCCTTCATGCCAAACACTTGGCAGACCTCCGTGCAACGTCCAGAAGACGATGGGAGATGTTTTCTGTGCTCCCGCAGGTTTTCCTTGCCAGACAGAGTGGAAAAGCTTTCTGCTAGGATGTAGACCACAAAAGACGCTAAAGACGAAGGGACGATGCTCTCCGGAGCTAAGCGCCGCTGCCGGGCTTCTTTCGGCAGAAGCGGCGCTAAGAGAGCACTGTGAGCGGTACAATCGTCTTTGCGCGAAGAAGCCGCTTCTTCGGCTCCGGGAGCCGGAGAGAGCGGCAGCATCGGAAAGGTGAAGAAGGAAGCTGTACAACACTGGGATTGTGTGCGCAGCTTGCCAACTGATAGAAAACAGTACCTTACACTTTCCTGACGTTTCCAATCACATGAATCTTCGATTGGAAGCTGTTTTGGACAACTTTTCTTTCCTTCATGCCAAACACTTGGCAGACCTCCGTGCAACGTCCAGAAGACGATGGGAGATGTTTTCTGTGCTCCTGCAGGTTTTCCTTGCCAGACAGAGTGGAAAAGCTTTCTGCTAGGATGTAGACCACAAAAGACGCTAAAGACGAAGGGACGATGCTCTCCGGAGCTAAGAGCCGCTGCCGGGCTTCTTTCGGCAGAAGCGGCGCTAAGAGAGCACTGTGAGCGGTACAATCGTCTTTGCGCGAAGAAGCCGCTTCTTCGGCTCCGGGAGCCGGAGAGAGCGGCAGCATCGGAAAGGTGAAGAAGGAAGCTGTACAACACTGGGATTGTGTGCGCAGCTTGCCAACTGATAGAAAACAGTACCTTACACTTTCCTGACGTTTCCAATCACATGAATCTTCGATTGGAAGCTGTTTTGGACAACTTTTCTTTCCTTCATGCCAAACACTTGGCAGACCTCCGTGCAACGTCCAGAAGACGATGGGAGATGTTTTCTGTGCTCCCGCAGGTTTTCCTTGCCAGACAGAGTGGAAAAGCTTTCTGCTAGGATGTAGACCACAAAAGACGCTAAAGACGAAGGTACGATGCTCTCCGGAGCTAAGAGCCGCTGCCGGGCTTCTTTCGGCAGAAGCGGCGCTAAGAGAGCACTCTGAGCGGTACAATCGTCTTTGCGCGAAGAAGCCGCTTCTTCGGCTCCGGGAGCCGGAGAGAGCGGCAGCATCGGAAAGGTGAAGAAGGAAGCTGTACAACACTGGGATTGTGTGCGCAGCTTGCCAACTGATAGAAAACAGTACCTTACACTTTCCTGACGTTTCCAATCACAGGAATCTTCGATTGGAAGCTGTTTTGGACAACTTTTCTTTCCTTCATGCCAAACACTTGGCAGACCTCCGTGCAACGTCCAGAAGACGATGGGAGATGTTTTCTGTGCTCCCGCAGGTTTTCCTTGCCAGACAGAGTGGAAAAGCTTTCTGCTAGGATGTAGACCACAAAAGACGCTAAAGACGAAGGGACGATGCTCTCCGGAGCTAAGAGCCGCTACCGGGCTTCTTTCGGCAGAAGCGGCGCTAAGAGAGCACTGTGAGCGGTACAATCGTCTTTGCGCGAAGAAGCCGCTTCTTCGGCTCCGGGAGCCGGAGAGAGCGGCAGCATCGGAAAGGTGAAGAAGGAAGCTGTACAACACTGGGATTGTGTGCGCAGCTTGCCAACTGATAGAAAACAGTACCTTACACTTTCCTGACGTTTCCAATCACATGAATCTTCGATTGGAAGCTGTTTTGCACAACTTTTCTTTCCTTCATGCCAAACACTTGGCAGACCTCCGTGCAACGTCCAGAAGACGATGGGAGATGTTTTCTGTGCTCCCGCAGGTTTTCCTTGCCAGACAGAGTGGAAAAGCTTTCTGCTAGGATGTAGACCACAAAAGACGCTAAAGACGAAGGTACGATGCTCTCCGGAGCTAAGAGCCGCTGCCGGGCTTCTTTCGGCAGAAGCGGCGCTAAGAGAGCACTGTGAGCGGTACAATCGTCTTTGCGCGAAGAAGCCGCTTCTTCGGCTCCGGGAGCCGGAGAGAGCGGCAGCATCGGAAAGGTGAAGAAGGAAGCTGTACAACACTGGGATTGTGTGCGCAGCTTGCCAACTGATAGAAAACAGTACCTTATACTTTCCTGACGTTTCCAATCACATGAATCTTCGATTGGAAGCTGTTTTGGACAACTTTTCTTTCCTTCATGCCAAACACTTGGCAGACCTCCGTGCAACGTCCAGAAGACGATGGGAGATGTTTTCTGTGCTCCCGCAGGTTTTCCTTGCCAGACAGAGTGGAAAAGCTTTCTGCTAGGATGTAGACCACAAAAGACGCTAAAGACGAAGGGACGATGCTCTCCGGAGCTAAGCGCCGCTGCCGGGCTTCTTTCGGCAGAAGCGGCGCTAAGAGAGCACTGTGAGCGGTACAATCGTCTTTGCGCGAAGAAGCCGCTTCTTCGGCTCCGGGAGCCGGAGAGAGCGGCAGCATCGGAAAGGTGAAGAAGGAAGCTGTACAACACTGGGATTGTGTGCGCAGCTTGCCAACTGATAGAAAACAGTACCTTACACTTTCCTGACGTTTCCAATCACATGAATCTTCGATTGGAAGCTGTTTTGGACAACTTTTCTTTCCTTCATGCCAAACACTTGGCAGACCTCCGTGCAACGTCCAGAAGACGATGGGAGATGTTTTCTGTGCTCCCGCAGGTTTTCCTTGCCAGACAGAGTGGAAAAGCTTTCTGCTAGGATGTAGACCACAAAAGACGCTAAAGACGAAGGGACGATGCTCTCCGGAGCTAAGCGCCGCTCCCGGCCTTCTTTCGGCAGAAGCGGCGCTAAGAGAGCACTGTGAGCGGTACAATCGTCTTTGCGCGAAGAAGCCGCTTCTTCGGCTCCGGGAGCCGGAGAGAGCGGCAGCATCGGAAAGGTGAAGAAGGAAGCTGTACAACACTGGGATTGTGTGCGCAGCTTGCCAACTGATAGAAAACAGTACCTTACACTTTCCTGACGTTTCCAATCACAGGAATCTTCGATTGGAAGCTGTTTTGGACAACTTTTCTTTCCTTCATGCCAAACACTTGGCAGACCTCCGTGCAACGTCCAGAAGACGATGGGAGATGTTTTCTGTGCTCCCGCAGGTTTTCCTTGCCAGACAGAGTGGAAAAGCTTTCTGCTAGGATGTAGACCACAAAAGACGCTAAAGACGAAGGTACGATGCTCTCCGGAGCTAAGAGCCGCTGCCGGGCTTCTTTCGGCAGAAGCGGCGCTAAGAGAGCACTGTGAGCGGTACAATCGTCTTTGCGCGAAGAAGCCGCTTCTTCGGCTCCGGGAGCCGGAGAGAGCGGCAGCATCGGAAAGGTGAAGAAGGAAGCTGTACAACACTGGGATTGTGTGCGCAGCTTGCCAACTGATAGAAAACAGTACCTTACACTTTCCTGACGTTTCCAATCACATGAATCTTCGATTGGAAGCTGTTTTGGACAACTTTTCTTCCCTTCATGCCAAACACTTGGCAGACCTCCGTGCAACGTCCAGAAGACGATGGGAGATGTTTTCTGTGCTCCCGCAGGTTTTCCTTGCCAGACAGAGTGGAAAAGCTTTCTGCTAGGATGTAGACCACAAAAGACGCTAAAGACGCAGGTACGATGCTCTCCGGAGCTAAGAGGCGCTCCCGGGCTTCTTTCGGCAGAAGCGGCGCTAAGAGAGCACTGTGAGCGGTACAATCATCTTTGCGCGAAGAAGCCGCTTCTTCGGCTCCGGGAGCCGGAGAGAGCGGCAGCATCGGAAAGGTGAAGAAGGAAGCTGTACAACACTGGGATTGTGTGCGCAGCTTGCCAACTGATAGAAAACAGTACCTTACACTTTCCTGACGTTTCCAATCACATGAATCTTCGATTGGAAGCTGTTTTGGACAACTTTTCTTCCCTTCATGCCAAACACTTGGCAGACCTCCGTGCAACGTCCAGAAGACGATGGGAGATGTTTTCTGTGCTCCCGCAGGTTTTCCTTGCCAGACAGAGTGGAAAAGCTTTCTGCTAGGATGTAGACCACAAAAGACGCTAAAGACGCAGGTACGATGCTCTCCGGAGCTAAGAGCCGCTGCCGGGCTTCTTTCGGCAGAAGCGGCGCTAAGAGAGCACTGTGAGCGGTACAATCGTCTTTGCGCGAAGAAGCCGCTTCTTCGGCTCCGGGAGCCGGAGAGAGCGGCAGCATCGGAAAGGTGAAGAAGGAAGCTGTACAACACTGGGATTGTGTGCGCAGCTTGCCAACTGATAGAAAACAGTACCTTACACTTTCCTGACGTTTCCAATCACTTGAATCTTCGATTGGAAGCTGTTTTGGACAACTTTTCTTTCCTTCATGCCAAACACTTGGCAGACCTCCGTGCAACGTCCAGAAGACGATGGGAGATGTTTTCTGTGCTCCCGCAGGTTTTCCTTGCCAGACAGAGTGGAAAAGCTTTCTGCTAGGATGTAGACCACAAAAGACGCTAAAGACGCAGGTACGATGCTCTCCGGAGCTAAGAGCCGCTGCCGGGCTTCTTTCGGCAGAAGCGGCGCTAAGAGAGCACTGTGACCGGCACAACCGTCTTTGCGCGAAGAAGCCGCTTCTTCGGCTCCGGGAGCCGGAGAGAGCGGCAGCATCGGAAAGGTGAAGAAGGAAGCTGTACAACACTGGGATTGTGTGCGCAGCTTGCCAACTGATAGAAAACAGTACCTTACACTTTCCTGACGTTTCCAATCACACGAATCTTCGATTGGAAGCTGTTTTGGAAAACTTTTCTTTCCTTCATGCCAAACACTTGGCAGACCTCCGTGCAACGTCCAGAAGACGATGGGAGATGTTTTCTGTGCTCCTGCAGGTTTTCCTTGCCAGACAGAGTGGAAAAGCTTTCTGCTAGGATGTAGACCACAAAAGACGCTAAAGACGAAGGTACGATGCTCTCCGGAGCTAAGAGCCGCTGCCGGGCTTCTTTCGGCAGAAGCGGCGCTAAGAGAGCACTGTGAGCGGTACAATCGTCTTTGCGCGAAGAAGCCGCTTCTTCGGCTCCGGGAGCCGGAGAGAGCGGCAGCATCGGAAAGGTGAAGAAGGAAGCTGTACAACACTGGGATTGTGTGCGCAGCTTGCCAACTGATAGAAAAAAGTACCTTACACTTTCCTGACGTTTCCAATCACATGAATCTTCGATTGGAAGCTGTTTTGGACAACTTTTCTTTCCTTCATGCCAAACACTTGGCAGACCTCCGTGCAACGTCCAGAAGACGATGGGAGATGTTTTCTGTGCTCCCGCAGGTTTTCCTTGCCAGACAGAGTGGAAAAGCTTTCTGCTAGGATGTAGACCACAAAAGACGCTAAAGACGCAGGTACGATGCTCTCCGGAGCTAAGAGCCGCTGCCGGGCTTCTTTCGGCAGAAGCGGCGCTAAGAGAGCACTGTGAGCGGTACAATCGTCTTTGCGCGAAGAAGCCGCTTCTTCGGCTCCGGGAGCCGGAGAGAGCGGCAGCATCGGAAAGGTGAAGAAGGAAGCTGTACAACACTGGGATTGTGTGCGCAGCTTGCCAACTGATAGAAAACAGTACCTTACACTTTCCTGACGTTTCCAATCACATGAATATTCGATTGGAAGCTGTTTTGGACAACTTTTCTTTCCTTCATGCCAAACACTTGGCAGACCTCCGTGCAACGTCCAGAAGACGATGGGAGATGTTTTCTGTGCTCGCGCAGGTTTTCCTTGCCAGACAGAGTGGAAAAGCTTTCTGCTAGGATGTAGACCACAAAAGACGCTAAAGACGAAGGTACGATGCTCTCCGGAGCTAAGAGCCGCTGCCGGGCTTCTTTCGGCAGAAGCGGCGCTAAGAGAGCACTGTGAGCGGTACAATCGTCTTTGCGCGAAGAAGCCGCTTCTTCGGCTCCGGGAGCCGGAGAGAGCGGCAGCATCGGAAAGGTGAAGAAGGAAGCTGTACAACACTGGGATTGTGTGCGCAGCTTGCCAACTGATAGAAAACAGTACCTTACACTTTCCTGACGTTTCCAATCACATGAACATGTAGTGGAAAAGCTTTTTGCTAAGATGTAGACGACAAGAGAGGCTAAAGACTGGATGAGAGCAAATGACACCCATCTCTATAAAAGGCAATTAGGAGGACTCGGAATAGTAGAAACCAGCCAGCCTCCTTTTTATCCCCAGGAAGTTGATGAAGCAGCTCTTCCTGGAAAACCTTGCCAGGCACATGCAAGACGACAAAATAATGTAGTTAGCATGATTTTTCAGGGGAATTTCATGCTGAACATCACTTTAAACTCCTCTGATGAATCAACTTGACTGGTAGATGAAGGGAATATTATCTGCCTGGGCTTCAGGGAGGTTTTTGACATATCTCTACATGGCAGCACGCATCCATATGGAAGCAATAGTGCAAAGGGGAGGGAACCAGTGTCTTTTCAGTGATGCTGAGTGAAAAAAACAAGAGGCAGTGGGCACTCTCTGAAATACAGGAGATTGCCATTGACCATCAGCAAATGATTCTTTACTGTGAGGGTGACTGAACCACGGCACAGACTGCCCAGAAAGATTGTGGAGCCTGGATCTTTGAAGACATTAAAAGTACACCCAGATAGAATCCTGGGCAAGAGGCTCTAGGTATCCTGGTTTAGGCAGGGGGATTGGGCCTGGTTAGCCTCACCAACCCCTTCCACTCTCATTCATTCTGTGCTAGTGAATTCTCTTCAAGATGCATTTCAAGCACTTGCATGACAAAGTTCTGTGAAGACAGAGATCCAAATGGACACGGCATCTAAGTTCCTTAAGCAGTGTTCAAGAAGAATGTAAAACTCTGGGACGAGTGTCTCTTCCCTAACTGAATCCCTTTCATGGGAAAATTCCCAGCTCTAGAAAGATCTTCTGATACGCATGCTTAAGACTGACACTGGCTGAGCAAATTTCTCCCTATGTGTATCCAAGACCAGTTAGGATCTTCACCCAAAGTGCTGTCAACATAGTCACAGAATGTCTATTGTTAAGAAGTGACAACTTCCATCAGCATGGCAACTATTGGTCCACCAAATGGATGAATGGATGGGAATTATCTACTTGGGTTAAAAACAAAAAGAAAGAGTTGGTCTTTAGTTATCAATTTCATTGCAATATTATAAGGGAAGAAAAAGACCTAAGTCCTTGACTTTCTTAACTCGAGGAAAGATTTTAAGAATTCCTTGTAAAAATGTGTGATCACAATCAGACTATTGAAACCATCTGAGTTGGGAAAAGAGTTCACAAATTGTCTAGAGAGTGGCAAAGAAGCCAAGAAAAATAGGAAAGAAACAAAAAGAGAGCAGAAGCGTCAGCTTCATTGTACAAGCTCGTTCTAGAAGTGGTCTGCTGGGAAAAGGAGGCCCCAGTTGAATTTCCAATGTATTCCTGCGCTTGATTCAGTAACCGGTCAATGTAAAAACCAATCCTTTTGTACAACTTCTTCCAGCAACAAAAACTCCAACAGGTTGACACTACCATCATGCCTGTTCCAGACATATTTCAAAGAGAAATGATGATTTTCTTGAAAACCTACTTGCATAAAAGTTGCAAGATGGTGGAGGGATTCCCACATCCTCCTGCCTCCATCTGGCTTGAAAGTAGATTTGATAAAATATGCAACAAAGCACATGATTTATAAGGTAGAGTCAAATGGATGATTTGGGAATTGATCTCTTGTTGATAGTAAACTTCATATCCACTCTGTGTGACCTTTCTAAAACAAAATGTGGAGCTGAGGCATGAATCTGCCACAACAATTGTAAAGCAAACATACACACTCCCCTTCACATGCCCCCCCTTCCACACACACCTAGGCACACACAGAGATCAGCATAGCAGATCATGAACACCTTGGAAAAGACTGAAATGCTCAATGCCTCTCTTGATGGGCAAAAGAGCTGGTGCAGTAATTCAAATGCCTGGTACAGAAATTCTGTTTCATATTTAGCTCCTATTTAAAACACAGCTTTTCATTTCATTCTATTTACAGAATATTTTCATGTCATTTGCTTCTTTAAAATTACTTAGTTCTCACCTGTTGTATGTCTAGGAATATTTTCTTCCAAAAATAGAAAAAAATAGATGCTATCTTTTCAGCAGAAAACATTGGTTGATACAATTTGAAACCATCATGATATGGAAGAATTGTTCTGTCCCTCTCGAAGGTGGAAGAAGCATTTGGATCACAGATCATCTACAATGAAATACTTGACATGTTTAAGATGCTTTCAATCAATTTTGATCGTCAATTGCTTCTTCGTTGTAAACAGTCATTTTTCAGTGAAGGGAAAGTGTGTGTGGTATATCTACATGATGTGGTCAAACCCAGTTCCTACTAATGGCCAGGCTGAACTCCAGTAAATAATGTCCCGAATGATATTTTGCCGCCTTCTTTGGCACTTCATGAAATCTTACCATGATGAAGTGCTGAAACACAGAGATTTTCTCTGAGAGAGTGTCTCATGTTGTAACCCGTCCCATGGATTTTATGCTGTAATTCTTATCTCTTTTAAAATTTGCTATCTTCTGTACAGTTTTCATGAACCTTTCTGTTACAGTAGTGAAAATCACAGATAAATGTCATTTTGTACAACTTTGAATTTACCCCAAGAGCTGAGAGAAAACTTGCTCCTATACTTCAATCCCAGTTTCTTCTATAGTCCAACTTTGTTTCTCTACCATCAAGCTTCTCCTTTGTTGCTGCTCCAAGCCCCGTCCAAGCTGACCTTGAATACTTTCAGGGATGGGACACCCACAACTTCTCTGGGCAACCTGTCCCAGTGTTCCAGCACTCCCACAGTAAAAAAGGCCTTCCTTTCATCTAATATGTGTAGGAAATCATAAATCTAGGCATAGAAACTTGGAGTGCAAATTTGAAATTCTTTTGATTTGAAGCACATTTTAGATGAATACTGACTTACAGATGACTAAAAGATGTTGATGGGCATTTGAGCTGACAAGTTTTGAAAAAGTGCACGGAAATTAAAATTGAAACCACTAAAATTAAAAACTTCTTGCCATTTTCTTTTTCCTCTCCTCTTCAAAATTGCATATGTCAGATATCAGTGCTTCGTGCAAACCTCTCAGATGCTCTCAGAGAAAAAGCTTTTCTTTCAGACTAAGTTGTGGTTGACGTAGAACACTAGCAGGAGTGAAAGTTTTTCTGGGCATCGGGGCAGCACCTTCTCCTTGGATTTGTGTGCAGAAAGCATTTTATCCAAACTGGAAAATAGACCCAACTCTGTTCTATTCATCATTCTTACTGCATCAGGCCTGAAGATGCTGTGAAAAGTAGCCTGTGGACCTTGAAGATAGCGCATGTGAAACAGATGAGAGGTGATGGAGAAGTTGAGAGAAGAAAGAGCACATGGCCCAGTACGGACGCCAGAAAGTATTTCTTCATGTGATCATGGCAGATTGCAGGAGCCACTTGGTACTATCAAACCAGCCCGACTTGGCACTGGTGCCACCTTGGGTCTGGGAACCATCCTGCGTATCGTGGATTTTCAGGAGCCAGCCGGCCACTCCCAGCCACAGGCCCTTAAACACAGACCTCGGCCCTCTTACCTGGCCAAAAAAACTCACCTGCCCCGCTTCTGCATGGCACATTGCAGGAGCCACTTGGTAATATCAAACCAGCCCGACTTGGCACTGGTGCCACCTTGGGTCTGGGAACCATCCTGCATATCATGGATTTTCAGGAGCCAGCAAGACACTCTTGGCCACAGGCCCCCAAACACAAACCTCGGCCCTTTTCCCTGGCAAAGAAAAGTCACCTGCCCTGCTTCTGCATGGCACATTGCAGGAGCAACTTGGTACTATCAAACCAGCCCGACTTGGCAATGTTGCTACCTTGGGTCTGAGAAACATCCTGCGGATCGTGGATTTTCAGGAGCCAGCCGGCCTCTCCCAGCCACAGGCCCCCAAACACAATCCACGGCCCTTTTCCCTGGCAAACAACACTCACCTGCCCCGCTTCTCGATGGCAGATTGCAGGAGTCCCTGGGTAATTTCAATCCAGCCCGACTTGGCAGCATTTCCACCTTGCGTCTGGGAATCATCCTGCATATCAAAGAATTTCAGGAGTCAGCCGGCACTCTCAGTCACAGGCCCCCAAACACAAACCATGGCCCTTTTCCCTTGCAAACAAAACTCACCTGCCCCGCTTCTGCATGGCAGATTGCAGCAGCCACTTAGTCCTATCAAACCAGCCCGAATTGGCACTGTGTTGAAAGCGAAGGGAAGCCAACCCACCTTGTCGTTTATCAGCATTGACTCCAATTTATTGATTAAATCAGCCACTTTATATAACAGTGTTAATTAACTTCATGCATATTGCAAAATCCAAGCTCACTATAGGTTAACAGAGAAAACTCTAAGCCCTCCTTTTGTTTTACCATACCCATGATTGTTTCTTGCAAACAGGACCAGCGTTCCCACTGTGATATGAAAGTCAAGTATTGGAGAGTGCTTTTGTTACTTCTTTAGAAGGTTAGAATATGCCGAAAAGATGCTAGCTGGGGACTTGCAATTAATGAATTATTTGCTGTAAGTAGGTCAAATGACATGAGCTTTCAAAAAGGAAAAGTAGTCTTATTCCACCTGCCAATTCTAAAGTAGATTAATAAGCCTTAAGCAGAAGATGGATGTGAAGAGGGATATGACATGAAAGCTTAAGCAACACTGCTGACAGCAAAAGGCTTACCTGCTGCAGATACAGGAGACAAAATACTATTTGGACACAAACATTGCTATTCAGACGACAGTAAAATTCTGAGGGACAGCAAAATTTACTCAGTCATCATGACAGTAAAATTTGCTCCCATCAAAATGTGCTCATCAATTCTTAGTGTAAGCTAAGCACCTTAAGCAGAGGGTAGTTCAAGCCTAACTGGTATTTGATGGCAAAAAAGGCAACTTGGCCTGCGTTTCTCACTTCTACTCCATTCAAAAGCTTACTCTGTCTCAGATTCCTTTGGTGGGATACCAACGCAAGCCGCCAAACTGCACGAAAATGATGATTTAAAGAAAGATAGATGAGAAAAATGGAATAATGGTTCATGTTCTTTTCCTTCCAACTGCTTTGTTTGCCCTTTTAAATTTTTGAAGTCCTTTCTGGTGTCACCATGGTTGCACTGCAGCAAGTGTTGGGCTGTAAGCTGTCCATATTGCCAGCTTCTGGACTGCCTTCAGAAAACTTCCCACTGGTTTTGTCTAGAAATCACAAGCAGTAGAGATGACAAAGACTGCAGAAACCTTCTCATCTCCTTCTAGAGCAAGACCATGTCTTTCAGCCACTCTTAACTAGACAACTTTCATCAGTCATGAGGGAGTCTCATGTTCAAGAGCTAAGCAGTGACAGCTGTAAATGACAAAAAGCAGACTGAAATTCTCTTGGGACTCCAGCAGAGAGCAATGAAGGAGGTTGAATTTACCTTCTTGGGAAGTTCTAAAATGCACGTTCACTTGAGCACAGGAGCTAAGCCATCGTAACCTTTGTTGAGTATGTCTGCGTAGACAGACATATTTAGACCATGTTATTTAAGCCACGTTATCACCTCTAGCTGCTAAGCTGCACTTCTTGCAAAGTATCTGCAACGTATTTTACAGGGTGGGCTTTGATGTGTAATCCCTGAGTAATATTGCAAAGAGAAGTACTTGGGGTGTGGGGTGGGGGGGGGAGCTGCAACTCTTAGGTTTTTCAAATCATGGTTCCATTTGAAAGTCAAAAAAGATGTCAAACCTTTCTTTCCTAGACCTATTACCAGCACAAACTGTACCAGAATTTATGACCTGTAACTGTACCGTGGACGCTCTTTCTCTGGACTATTCCTTAAGAAACAAAGTCCTCACTAGAAATAAAACAAAATTAGCCAAGTATTGGCCTGGATTAGTTCCAAGGCTCTGTACTAAAGGCCAAACACGTGTAATAATAGTAACCAGTGGACTAAAAGTTAAGTCAATAGAGCATGACTCAGTTCAAAGATATCTTGTGTCCTAATGTTCTCACAGAAGACTGTAAAAACCTGTCTGTTTTTGTGGGTTTCTTTTATCCATTTAGCTGTACCTTCTACTTCTCTCCACTGTCTGAGAACATTGATGATAAGGTTGGATGACCTCATGTCAACTTGTAGAAGTAAAGAAAGAGAAGCCAGTAAAGAAAGGCAAATTTGTTAATTGCAGGTGGAAAGAGGGAGGCCAACAAAAGAAAACAAAAGAACAGTACTAATGAAATGCTCCCCTGTCTTCTGTGAAAAGTAAAGGCACAGACAAGAAAGAACAAGTGCAAAATTCTCACTAGAGAAACGCACTTGATCTGACTCAAGTATTTTGCGGTACATTTCTTGCTGTTTTCTCATGCCAAACATATTAACCATTGAAGGTGTCCCTTTCCTCTCTCTGGAATCCAGCTAGGAAGATGGCTGTGTCATTGCTGACAAGCAGCTATTCTCAGAGGTGTCCAGCTGAAAGTCCTAGATCAATTGATTTGCTCTGTCACTTTGATATGGCATGACTTACAGTTTCAGCACCTGAACTTGCCAGCCCTACAATTCTTTGCCCCTTGAATGCTTAGATAGGCTCCTTGGCAACTGGCATTTGTAAGGACTTGAAACTATGCAGAATTTGCACCGTGAGATGATGCCAAATGAGTCACACCAGTAGATTAACTGGGGCATGCAAGGCAGAGAGAGGGAAATGAGAGCACAAGAAGAGAGTACACAAGAAGAGAGTACAATCTCCTTTTTTCTGAAACACTGAAGAGATCAAAGTGAACACAAATCCTCCTAGGGGTAGTTCTTGCAAAAGACTAAGAGTTCTTTTTGTGTTCACAGGCCTGGAATATTTAGCTTTGGATGACGGCAAAATGCAGATGACAAAACGAGGCCTTGAAGTCACATCCAGTATGAAGCAGTAGGAAAGAGGAAAGCAGCTGAGAGCGTCAGCCCTGCTAAGTAGTCTCAGTATTCTTCTTGACATGAGCAGAAATTTGAAATGAGTCTCTGAAAATGACAAAGGAGGCAGAAGAAAAGGGAGCGATGACTCCTCTGGCATAGTGCTTCCTAACAGGGATCTTCAAAATGTCAAGGTTGTATCATCCTTTCAACTGAAGGAAGGTATGAAAACAACAGGAAGGAAAAGGCATCCAATACTCTGGGCAGTGTACTTCTAGACAGAAAGGCCACTGATGGAAAAACCAACTAAACTGGCACCAATGCAGCAGCATTGTACTAAAGCCAGAAACGTCCAGCGCTTCGTTCTCTGCCATTCCATTCAGATGCACACAGCAGCTCTGCAACATTCCTACTGATCATCTCCTTGGCAAAGTGGCAGTGAGGGTCCGTGGTGATGCAGAGTCCCCAGGCAGATGCAAAGGAGAGCTGCTTTCTTGCAAAAACCAGGCTTTTGAAACACTCAGGCCTTTCTCATTTCCATAGCTTTAAGCCATAACAAACACAATTCAGCCAACCACCATGCACCACGCTGTGAACACACGACGCTTCTAGAACTTGTTGATTTACCTCGAAGTCAGCTGCCTCACCTTGCCACAGTCCTTTTCTACTTAGCCAAAGTAATGGGCCTCAGCCCAAGGCCTTCCTTTTGTAAGCTTCTAGCTCTATGCAGCAGCAAACCACTACTTTCTTCCGTGCCAAGACTTTAGGTAGACGATTTGCATCTGCCCTCCTTCCAGTGAAACCTAATGGGGAGAGAAAAGCCTCCCAGAGATGTTCAGTCATTCCATTTTCTAGACAGGCCAAATCCAAAGAAAAGCAAGCTATGGCATTGTGTACTTGCTCTTACAAAACACCTGCTGCCCTCTGACAATCAACTAGCAGAAAACCAGCCAAACTGAGACTTGAGGAAAACAACCCTTGGAAGGGAATAATGATGTGATCAATCAAGACAACACTTTTCCAGGCTACCGAGATACTGGAAATGTCAGCAAAGCCTTGAGAGCAAAGGCTGCACTAATGGGAAAAGGGTAAAAGAATCCCAAGAAAAACATGACCAAAGATTAAAACAATTCCAAGAAGAACATAGGCAACTAACCTGTTGAAGCCTTCAGAAAAACAGTGGCCGCTGATTTACATAGGCCATTCAAGTTAATTGACCCGTGCCCCTTCCACTCCCTTTTCGGCACCATATTGAGTGAATTGAGACCATGGAATCACAATTCCTTGGATTCTGTTCTTAACTTCAGGAGAGAAGAACAGCAGCTGAAGTACCTGTTACTGATATGATACCCAGGAACACCGAGTTGACACATTTCTTTATTGGCCGATCACAACAAGCAAGGCTAAGAGGATAAGGCTGGCTTATTTCCATGACACTTTTCTTGTTTTACAGCCTGTTCTGATTCCGATGAAACTTTTTCATTAGCTTCTCTCTAAAAGGAGAAAGTCCAATTCAACGTCCCGCCCTACTGCTGCAAGTATACCATTTGGTTTGTGGAGCTGAAAAATTTGAATTGGAAGGTACGATGCTCTCCGGAGCTAAGAGCCGCTCCCGGGCTTCTTTCGGCAGAAGCGGCGCTAAGAGAGCACTGTGAGCGGTACAATCGTCTTTGCGCGAAGAAGCCGCTTCTTCGGCTCCGGGAGCCGGAGAGAGCGGCAGCATCGGAAAGGTGAAGAAGGAAGCTGTACAACACTGGGATTGTGTGCGCAGCTTGCCAACTGATAGAAAACAGTACCTTACACTTTCCTGACGTTTCCAATCACATGAATCTTCCATTGGAAGCTGTTCTGGACAACTTTTCTTTCCTTCATGCCAAACACTGGGCAGACCTCCGTGCAACGTCCAGAAGACGATGGGAGATGTTTTCTGTGCTCCCGCAGGTTTTCCTTGCCAGACAGAGTGGAAAAGCTTTCTGCTAGGATGTAGACCACAAAAGACGCTAAAGACGAAGGTACGATGCTCTCCGGAGCTAAGAGCCGCTGCCGGGCTTCTTTCGGCAGAAGCGGCGCTAAGAGAGCACTGTGAGCGGTACAATCGTCTTTGCGCGAAGAAGCCGCTTCTTCGGCTCCGGGAGCCGGAGAGAGCGGCAGCATCGGAAAGGTGAAGAAGGAAGCTGTACAACACTGGGATTGTGTGCGCAGCTTGCCAACTGATAGAAAACAGTACCTTACACTTTCCTGACGTTTCCAATCACATGAATCTTCGATTGGAAGCTGTTTTGGACAACTTTTCTTTCCTTCATGCCAAACACTTGGCAGACCTCCGTGCAACGTCCAGAAGACGATGGGAGATGTTTTCTGTGCTCCCGCAGGTTTTCCTTGCCAGACAGAGTGGAAAAGCTTTCTGCTAGGATGTAGACCACAAAAGACGCTAAAGACGAAGGTACGATGCTCTCCGGAGCTAAGAGCCGCTGCCGGGCTTCTTTCGGCAGAAGCGGCGCTAAGAGAGCACTGTGAGCGGTACAATCGTCTTTGCGCGAAGAAGCCGCTTCTTCGGCTCCGGGAGCCGGAGAGAGCGGCAGCATCGGAAAGGTGAAGAAGGAAGCTGTACAACACTGGGATTGTGTGCGCAGCTTGCCAACTGATAGAAAACAGTACCTTACACTTTCCTGACGTTTCCAATCACATGAATCTTCCATTGGAAGCTGTTCTGGACAACTTTTCTTTCCTTCATGCCAAACACTTGGCAGACCTCCGTGCAACGTCCAGAAGACGATGGGAGATGTTTTCTGTGCTCCCGCAGGTTTTCCTTGCCAGACAGAGTGGAAAAGCTTTCTGCTAGGATGTAGACCACAAAAGACGCTAAAGACGAAGGTACGATGCTCTCCGGAGCTAAGAGCCGCTGCCGGGCTTCTTTCGGCAGAAGCGGCGCTAAGAGAGCACTGTGAGCGGTACAATCGTCTTTGCGCGAAGAAGCCGCTTCTTCGGCTCCGGGAGCCGGAGAGAGCGGCAGCATCGGAAAGGTGAAGAAGGAAGCTGTACAACACTGGGATTGTGTGCGCAGCTTGCCAACTGATAGAAAACAGTACCTTACACTTTCCTGACGTTTCCAATCACATGAATCTTCGATTGGAAGCTGTTTTGGACAACTTTTCTTTCCTTCATGCCAAACACTTGGCAGACCTCCGTGCAACGTCCAGAAGACGATGGGAGATGTTTTCTGTGCTCCCGCAGGTTTTCCTTGCCAGACAGAGTGGAAAAGCTTTCTGCTAGGATGTAGACCACAAAAGACGCTAAAGACGAAGGTACGATGCTCTCCGGAGCTAAGAGCCGCTCCCGGGCTTCTTTCGGCAGAAGCGGCGCTAAGAGAGCACTGTGAGCGGCACAGTCGTCTTTGCGCGAAGAAGCCGCTTCTTCGGCTCCGGGAGCCGGAGAGAGCGGCAGCATCGGAAAGGTGAAGAAGGAAGCTGTACAACACTGGGATTGTGTGCGCAGCTTGCCAACTGATAGAAAACAGTACCTTACACTTTCCTGACGTTTCCAATCACAGGAATCTTCGATTGGAAGCTGTTTTGGACAACTTTTCTTCCCTTCATGCCAAACACTTGGCAGACCTCCGTGCAACGTCCAGAAGACGATGGGAGATGTTTTCTGTGTTCCCGCAGGTTTTCCTTGCCAGACAGAGTGGAAAAGCTTTCTGCTAGGATGTAGACCACAAAAGAAGCTAAAGACGAAGGTACGATGCTCTCCGGAGCTAAGAGCCGCTACCGGGCTTCTTTCGGCAGAAGCGGCGCTAAGAGAGCACTGTGAGCGGTACAATCGTCTTTGCGCGAAGAAGCCGCTTCTTCGGCTCCGGGAGCCGGAGAGAGCGGCAGCATCGGAAAGGTGAAGAAGGAAGCTGTACAACACTGGGATTGTGTGCGCAGCTTGCCAACTGATAGAAAACAGTACCTTACACTTTCCTGACGTTTCCAATCACATGAATCTTCGATTGGAAGCTGTTCTGGACAACTTTTCTTTCCTTCATGCCAAACACTGGGCAGACCTCCGTGCAACGTCCAGAACACGATGGGAGATGTTTTCTGTGCTCCCGCAGGTTTTCCTTGCCAGACAGAGTGGAAAAGCTTTCTGCTAGGATGTAGACCACAAAAGACGCTAAAGACGAAGGTACGATGCTCTCCGGAGCTAAGAGCCGCTGCCGGGCTTCTTTCGGCAGAAGCGGCGCTAAGAGAGCACTGTGAGCGGTACAATCGTCTTTGCGCGAAGAAGCCGCTTCTTCGGCTCCGGGAGTCGGAGAGAGCGGCAGCATCGGAAAGGTGAAGAAGGAAGCTGTACAACACTGGGATTGTGTGCGCAGCTTGCCAACTGATAGAAAACAGTACCTTACACTTTCCTGACGTTTCCAATCACATGAATCTTCGATTGGAAGCTGTTTTGGACAACTTTTCTTTCCTTCATGCCAAACACTTGGCAGACCTCCGTGCAACGTCCAGAAGACGATGGGAGATGTTTTCTGTGCTCCCGCAGGTTTTCCTTGCCAGACAGAGTGGAAAAGCTTTCTGCTAGGATGTAGACCACAAAAGACGCTAAAGACGAAGGTACGATGCTCTCCGGAGCTAAGAGCCGCTGCCGGGCTTCTTTCGGCAGAAGCGGCGCTAAGAGAGCACTGTGAGCGGTACAATCGTCTTTGCGCGAAGAAGCCGCTTCTTCGGCTCCGGGAGCCGGAGAGAGCGGCAGCATCGCAAAGGTGAAGAAGGAAGCTGTACAACACTGGGATTGTGTGCGCAGCTTGCCAACTGATAGAAAACAGTACCTTACACTTTCCTGACGTTTCCAATCACATGAATCTTCGATTGGAAGCTGTTTTGGACAACTTTTCTTTCCTTCATGCCAAACACTTGGCAGACCTCCGTGCAACGTCCAGAAGACGATGGGAGATGTTTTCTGTGCTCCCGCAGGTTTTCCTTGCCAGACAGAGTGGAAAAGCTTTCTGCTAGGATGTAGACCACAAAAGACGCTAAAGACGAAGGTACGATGCTCTCCGGAGCTAAGCGCCGCTGCCGGGCTTCTTTCGGCAGAAGCGGCGCTAAGAGAGCACTGTGAGCGGTACAATCGTCTTTGCGCGAAGAAGCCGCTTCTTCGGCTCCGGGAGCCGGAGAGAGCGGCAGCATCGGAAAGGTGAAGAAGGAAGCTGTACAACACTGGGATTGTGTGCGCAGCTTGCCAACTGATAGAAAACAGTACCTTACACTTTCCTGACGTTTCCAATCACATGAATCTTCGATTGGAAGCTGTTTTGGACAACTTTTCTTTCCTTCATGCCAAACACTTGGCAGACCTCCGTGCAACGTCCAGAACACGATGGGAGATGTTTTCTGTGCTCCCGCAGGTTTTCCTTGCCAGACAGAGTGGAAAAGCTTTCTGCTAGGATGTAGACCACAAAAGACGCTAAAGACGAAGGGACGATGCTCTCCGGAGCTAAGAGCCGCTCCCGGGCTTCTTTCGGCAGAAGCGGCGCTAAGAGAGCACTCTGAGCGGTACAATCGTCTTTGCGCGAAGAAGCCGCTTCTTCGGCTCCGGGAGCCGGAGAGAGCGGCAGCATCGGAAAGGTGAAGAAGGAAGCTGTACAACACTGGGATTGTGTGCGCAGCTTGCCAACTGATAGAAAACAGTACCTTACACTTTCCTGACGTTTCCAATCACATGAATCTTCGATTGGAAGCTGTTTTGGACAACTTTTCTTTCCTTCATGCCAAACACTTGGCAGACCTCCGTGCAACGTCCAGAAGACGATGGGAGATGTTTTCTGTGCTCCCGCAGGTTTTCCTTGCCAGACAGAGTGGAAAAGCTTTCTGCTAGGATGTAGACCACAAAAGACGCTAAAGACGAAGGTACGATGCTCTCCGGAGCTAAGAGCCGCTCCCGGGCTTCTTTCGGCAGAAGCGGCGCTAAGAGAGCACTGTGAGCGGCACAGTCGTCTTTGCGCGAAGAAGCCGCTTCTTCGGCTCCGGGAGCCGGAGAGAGCGGCAGCATCGGAAAGGTGAAGAAGGAAGCTGTACAACACTGGGATTGTGTGCGCAGCTTGCCAACTGATAGAAAACAGTACCTTACACTTTCCTGACGTTTCCAATCACAGGAATCTTCGATTGGAAGCTGTTTTGGACAACTTTTCTTCCCTTCATGCCAAACACTTGGCAGACCTCCGTGCAACGTCCAGAAGACGATGGGAGATGTTTTCTGTGTTCCCGCAGGTTTTCCTTGCCAGACAGAGTGGAAAAGCTTTCTGCTAGGATGTAGACCACAAAAGAAGCTAAAGACGAAGGTACGATGCTCTCCGGAGCTAAGAGCCGCTACCGGGCTTCTTTCGGCAGAAGCGGCGCTAAGAGAGCACTGTGAGCGGTACAATCGTCTTTGCGCGAAGAAGCCGCTTCTTCGGCTCCGGGAGCCGGAGAGAGCGGCAGCATCGGAAAGGTGAAGAAGGAAGCTGTACAACACTGGGATTGTGTGCGCAGCTTGCCAACTGATAGAAAACAGTACCTTACACTTTCCTGACGTTTCCAATCACATGAATCTTCGATTGGAAGCTGTTCTGGACAACTTTTCTTTCCTTCATGCCAAACACTGGGCAGACCTCCGTGCAACGTCCAGAAGACGATGGGAGATGTTTTCTGTGCTCCCGCAGGTTTTCCTTGCCAGACAGAGTGGAAAAGCTTTGTGCTAGGATGTAGACCACAAAAGACGCTAAAGACGAAGGTACGATGCTCTCCGGAGCTAAGAGCCGCTGCCGGGCTTCTTTCGGCAGAAGCGGCGCTAAGAGAGCACTGTGAGCGGTACAATCGTCTTTGCGCGAAGAAGCCGCTTCTTCGGCTCCGGGAGCCGGAGAGAGCGGCAGCATCGGAAAGGTGAAGAAGGAAGCTGTACAACACTGGGATTGTGTGCGCAGCTTGCCAACTGATAGAAAACAGTACCTTACACTTTCCTGACGTTTCCAATCACATGAATCTTCGATTGGAAGCTGTTTTGGACAACTTTTCTTTCCTTCATGCCAAACACTTGGCAGACCTCCGTGCAACGTCCAGAAGACGATGGGAGATGTTTTCTGTGCTCCCGCAGGTTTTCGTTGCCAGACAGAGTGGAAAAGCTTTCTGCTAGGATGTAGACCACAAAAGACGCTAAAGACGAAGGTACGATGCTCTCCGGAGCTAAGAGCCGCTGCCGGGCTTCTTTCGGCAGAAGCGGCGCTAAGAGAGCACTGTGAGCGGTACAATCGTCTTTGCGCGAAGAAGCCGCTTCTTCGGCTCCGGGAGCCGGAGAGAGCGGCAGCATCGCAAAGGTGAAGAAGGAAGCTGTACAACACTGGGATTGTGTGCGCAGCTTGCCAACTGATAGAAAACAGTACCTTACACTTTCCTGACGTTTCCAATCACATGAATCTTCGATTGGAAGCTGTTTTGGACAACTTTTCTTTCCTTCATGCCAAACACTTGGCAGACCTCCGTGCAACGTCCAGAAGACGATGGGAGATGTTTTCTGTGCTCCCGCAGGTTTTCCTTGCCAGACAGAGTGGAAAAGCTTTCTGCTAGGATGTAGACCACAAAAGACGCTAAAGACGAAGGGACGATGCTCTCCGGAGCTAAGAGCCGCTGCCGGGCTTCTTTCGGCAGAAGCGGCGCTAAGAGAGCACTGTGAGCGGTACAATCGTCTTTGCGCGAAGAAGCCGCTTCTTCGGCTCCGGGAGCCGGAGAGAGCGGCAGCATCGGAAAGGTGAAGAAGGAAGCTGTACAACACTGGGATTGTGTGCGCAGCTTGCCAACTGATAGAAAACAGTACCTTACACTTTCCTGACGTTTCCAATCACATGAATCTTCGATTGGAAGCTGTTTTGGACAACTTTACTTTCCTTCATGCCAAACACTTGGCAGACCTCCGTGCAACGTCCAGAAGACGATGGGAGATGTTTTCTGTGCTCGCGCAGGTTTTCCTTGCCAGACAGAGTGGAAAAGCTTTCTGCTAGGATGTAGACCACAAAAGACGCTAAAGACGAAGGTACGATGCTCTCCGGAGCTAAGAGCCGCTACCGGGCTTCTTTCGGCAGAAGCGGCGCTAAGAGAGCACTGTGAGCGGTACAATTGTCTTTGCGCGAAGAAGCCGCTTCTTCGGCTCCGGGAGCCGGAGAGAGCGGCAGCATCGGAAAGGTGAAGAAGGAAGCTGTACAACACTGGGATTGTGTGCGCAGCTTGCCAGCTGATAGAAAACAGTACCTTACACTTTCCTGACGTTTCCAATCACATGAATCTTCGATTGGAAGCTGTTTTGGACAACTTTTCTTTCCTTCATGCCAAACACTTGGCAGACCTCCGTGCAACGTCCAGAAGACGATGGGAGATGTTTTCTGTGCTCCCGCAGGTTTTCCTTGCCAGACAGAGTGGAAAAGCTTTCTGCTAGGATGTAGACCACAAAAGACGCTAAAGACGAAGGTACGATGCTCTCCGGAGCTAAGAGCCGCTGCCGGGCTTCTTTCGGCAGAAGCGGCGCTAAGAGAGCACTGTGAGCGGTACAATCGTCTTTGCGCGAAGAAGCCGCTTCTTCGGCTCCGGGAGCCGGAGAGAGCGGCAGCATCGGAAAGGTGAAGAAGGAAGCTGTACAACACTGGGATTGTGTGCGCAGCTTGCCAACTGATAGAAAACAGTACCTTACACTTTCCTGACGTTTCCAATCACATGAATCTTCGATTGGAAGCTGTTTTGGACAACTTTTCTTTCCTTCATGCCAAACACTTGGCAGACCTCCGTGCAAAGTCCAGAACACGATGGGAGATGTTTTCTGTGCTCGCGCAGGTTTTCCTTGCCAGACAGAGTGGAAAAGCTTTCTGCTAGGATGTAGACCACAAAAGACGCTAAAGACGAAGGTACGATGCTCTCCGGAGCTAAGAGCCGCTCCCGGGCTTCTTTCGGCAGAAGCGGCGCTAAGAGAGCACTGTGAGCGGTACAATCATCTTTGCGCGAAGAAGCCGCTTCTTCGGCTCCGGGAGCCGGAGAGAGCGGCAGCATCGGAAAGGTGAAGAAGGAAGCTGTACAACACTGGGATTGTGTGCGCAGCTTGCCAACTGATAGAAAACAGTACCTTACACTTTCCTGACGTTTCCAATCACATGAATCTTCGATTGGAAGCTGTTCTGGACAACTTTTCTTTCCTTCATGCCAAACACTTGGCAGACCTCCGTGCAACGTCCAGAAGACGATGGGAGATGTTTTCTGTGCTCCCGCAGGTTTTCCTTGCCAGACAGAGTGGAAAAGCTTTGTGCTAGGATGTAGACCACAAAAGACGCTAAAGACGAAGGTACGATGCTCTCCGGAGCTAAGAGCCGCTGCCGGGCTTCTTTCGGCAGAAGCGGCGCTAAGAGAGCACTGTGAGCGGTACAATCGTCTTTGCGCGAAGAAGCCGCTTCTTCGGCTCCGGGAGCCGGAGAGAGCGGCAGCATCGGAAAGGTGAAGAAGGAAGCTGTACAACACTGGGATTGTGTGCGCAGCTTGCCAACTGATAGAAAACAGTACCTTACACTTTCCTGACGTTTCCAATCACATGAATCTTCGATTGGAAGCTGTTTTGGACAACTTTTCTTTCCTTCATGCCAAACACTTGGCAGACCTCCGTGCAACGTCCAGAAGACGATGGGAGATGTTTTCTGTGCTCCCGCAGGTTTTCCTTGCCAGACAGAGTGGAAAAGCTTTCTGCTAGGATGTAGACCACAAAAGACGCTAAAGACGAAGGTACGATGCTCTCCGGAGCTAAGAGCCGCTGCCGGGCTTCTTTCGGCAGAAGCGGCGCTAAGAGAGCACTGTGAGCGGTACAATCGTCTTTGCGCGAAGAAGCCGCTTCTTCGGCTCCGGGAGCCGGAGAGAGCGGCAGCATCGGAAAGGTGAAGAAGGAAGCTGTATTGCACTGGGATTGTGTGCGCAGCTTGCCAACTGATAGAAAACAGTACCTTACACTTTCCTGACGTTTCCAATCACATGAATCTTCGATTGGAAGCTGTTTTGGACAACTTTTCTTTCCTTCATGCCAAACACTTGGCAGACCTCCGTGCAACGTCCAGAACACGATGGGAGATGTTTTCTGTGCTCGCGCAGGTTTTCCTTGCCAGACAGAGTGGAAAAGCTTTCTGCTAGGATGTAGACCACAAAAGACGCTAAAGACGAAGGTACGATGCTCTCCGGAGCTAAGAGCCGCTCCCGGGCTTCTTTCGGCAGAAGCGGCACTAAGAGAGCACTGTGACCGGCACAATCGTCTTTGCGCGAAGAAGCCGCTTCTTCGGCTCCGGGAGCCGGAGAGAGCGGCAGCATCGGAAAGGTGAAGAAGGAAGCTGTACAACACTGGGATTGTGTGCGCAGCTTGCCAACTGATAGAAAACAGTACCTTACACTTTCCTGACGTTTCCAATCACATGAATCTTCGATTGGAAGCTGTTTTGGACAACTTTTCTTTCCTTCATGCCAAACACTTGGCAGACCTCCGTGCAACGTCCAGAAGACGATGGGAGATGTTTTCTGTGCTCCCGCAGGTTTTCCTTGCCAGACAGAGTGGAAAAGCTTTCTGCTAGGATGTAGACCACAAAAGACGCTAAAGACGAAGGTACGATGCTCTCCGGAGCTAAGAGCCGCTCCCGGGCTTCTTTCGGCAGAAGCGGCGCTAAGAGAGCACTGTGAGCGGTACAATCGTCTTTGCGCGAAGAAGCCGCTTCTTCGGCTCCGGGAGCCGGAGAGAGCGGCAGCATCGGAAAGGTGAAGAAGGAAGCTGTACAACACTGGGATTGTGTGCGCAGCTTGCCAACTGATAGAAAACAGTACCTTACACTTTCCTGACGTTTCCAATCACATGAATCTTCGATTGGAAGCTGTTTTGGACAACTTTTCTTTCCTTCATGCCAAACACTTGGCAGACCTCCGTGCAACGTCCAGAAGACGATGGGAGATGTTTTCTGTGCTCGCGCAGGTTTTCCTTGCCAGACAGAGTGGAAAAGCTTTCTGCTAGGATGTAGACCACAAAAGACGCTAAAGACGAAGGTACGATGCTCTCCGGAGCTAAGAGCCGCTCCCGGGCTTCTTTCGGCAGAAGCGGCACTAAGAGAGCACTGTGACCGGCACAATCGTCTTTGCGCGAAGAAGCCGCTTCTTCGGCTCCGGGAGCCGGAGAGAGCGGCAGCATCGGAAAGGTGAAGAAGGAAGCTGTACAACACTGGGATTGTGTGCGCAGCTTGCCAACTGATAGAAAACAGTACCTCACACTTTCCTGACGTTTCCAATCACATGAACATGTAGTGGAAAAGCTTTTTGCTAAGATGTAGACGACAAGAGAGGCTAAAGACTGGATGTGAGCAAATGACACCCATCTCTAAAAAAGGCAATTAAGTGGACTCGGAATAGTACAAACCAGCCAGCCTCCTTTTTATCCCCAGGAAGTTGATGAAGCAGCTCTTCCTGGAAAACCTTGCCAGGCACATGCAAGACGACAAAATAATGTAGTTAGCATGATTTTTCAGGGGAATTTCATGCTGAACATCACTTTAAACTCCTCTGATGAATCAACTTGACTGGTAGATGAAGGGAATATTATCTGCCTGGGCTTCAGGGAGGTTTTTGACATATCTCTACATGGCAGCACGCATCCATATGGAAGCAATAGTGCAAAGGGGAGGGAACCAGTGTCTTTTCAGTGATGCTGAGTGAAAAAAACAAGAGGCAGTGGGCACTCTCTGAAATACAGGAGATTGCCATTGACCATCAGCAAATGATTCTTTACTGTGAGGGTGACTGAACCACGGCACAGACTGCCCAGAAAGATTGTGGAGCCTGGATCTTTGAAGACATTAAAAGTACACCCAGATAGAATCCTGGGCAAGAGGCTCTAGGTATCCTGGTTTAGGCAGGGGGATTGGGCCTGGTTAGCCTCACCAACCCCTTCCACTCTCATTCATTCTGTGCTAGTGAATTCTCTTCAAGATGCATTTCAAGCACTTGCATGACAAAGTTCTGTGAAGACAGAGATCCAAATGGACACGGCATCTAAGTTCCTTAAGCAGTGTTCAAGAAGAATGTAAAACTCTGGGACGAGTGTCTCTTCCCTAACTGAATCCCTTTCATGGGAAAATTCCCAGCTCTAGAAAGATCTTCTGATACGCATGCTTAAGACTGACACTGGCTGAGCAAATTTCTCCCTATGTGTATCCAAGACCAGTTAGGATCTTCACCCAAAGTGCTGTCAACATAGTCACAGAATGTCTATTGTTAAGAAGTGACAACTTCCATCAGCATGGCAACTATTGGTCCACCAAATGGATGAATGGATGGGAATTATCTACTTGGGTTAAAAACAAAAAGAAAGAGTTGGTCTTTAGTTATCAATTTCATTGCAATATTATAAGGGAAGAAAAAGACCTAAGTCCTTGACTTTCTTAACTCGAGGAAAGATTTTAAGAATTCCTTGTAAAAATGTGTGATCACAATCAGACTATTGAAACCATCTGAGTTGGGAAAAGAGTTCACAAATTGTCTAGAGAGTGGCAAAGAAGCCAAGAAAAATAGGAAAGAAACAAAAAGAGAGCAGAAGCGTCAGCTTCATTGTACAAGCTCGTTCTAGAAGTGGTCTGCTGGGAAAAGGAGGCCCCAGTTGAATTTCCAATGTATTCCTGCGCTTGATTCAGTAACCGGTCAATGTAAAAACCAATCCTTTTGTACAACTTCTTCCAGCAACAAAAACTCCAACAGGTTGACACTACCATCATGCCTGTTCCAGACATATTTCAAAGAGAAATGATGATTTTCTTGAAAACCTACTTGCATAAAAGTTGCAAGATGGTGGAGGGATTCCCACATCCTCCTGCCTCCATCTGGCTTGAAAGTAGATTTGATAAAATATGCAACAAAGCACATGATTTATAAGGTAGAGTCAAATGGATGATTTGGGAATTGATCTCTTGTTGATAGTAAACTTCATATCCACTCTGTGTGACCTTTCTAAAACAAAATGTGGAGCTGAGGCATGAATCTGCCACAACAATTGTAAAGCAAACATACACACTCCCCTTCACATGCCCCCCCTTCCACACACACCTAGGCACACACAGAGATCAGCATAGCAGATCATGAACACCTTGGAAAAGACTGAAATGCTCAATGCCTCTCTTGATGGGCAAAAGAGCTGGTGCAGTAATTCAAATGCCTGGTACAGAAATTCTGTTTCATATTTAGCTCCTATTTAAAACACAGCTTTTCATTTCATTCTATTTACAGAATATTTTCATGTCATTTGCTTCTTTAAAATTACTTAGTTCTCACCTGTTGTATGTCTAGGAATATTTTCTTCCAAAAATAGAAAAAAATAGATGCTATCTTTTCAGCAGAAAACATTGGTTGATACAATTTGAAACCATCATGATATGGAAGAATTGTTCTGTCCCTCTCGAAGGTGGAAGAAGCATTTGGATCACAGATCATCTACAATGAAATACTTGACATGTTTAAGATGCTTTCAATCAATTTTGATCGTCAATTGCTTCTTCGTTGTAAACAGTCATTTTTCAGTGAAGGGAAAGTGTGTGTGGTATATCTACATGATGTGGTCAAACCCAGTTCCTACTAATGGCCAGGCTGAACTCCAGTAAATAATGTCCCGAATGATATTTTGCCGCCTTCTTTGGCACTTCATGAAATCTTACCATGATGAAGTGCTGAAACACAGAGATTTTCTCTTAGAGAGTGTCTCATGTTGTAACCCGTCCCATGGATTTTATGCTGTAATTCTTATCTCTTTTAAAATTTGCTATCTTCTGTACAGTTTTCATGAACCTTTCTGTTACAGTAGTGAAAATCACAGATAAATGTCATTTTGTACAACTTTGAATTTACCCCAAGAGCTGAGAGAAAACTTGCTCCTATACTTCAATCCCAGTTTCTTCTATAGTCCAACTTTGTTTCTCTACCATCAAGCTTCTCCTTTGTTGCTGCTCCAAGCCCCGTCCAAGCTGACCTTGAATACTTTCAGGGATGGGACACCCACAACTTCTCTGGGCAACCTGTCCCAGTGTTCCAGCACTCCCACAGTAAAAAAGGCCTTCCTTTCATCTAATATGTGTAGGAAATCATAAATCTAGGCATAGAAACTTGGAGTGCAAATTTGAAATTCTTTTGATTTGAAGCACATTTTAGATGAATACTGACTTACAGATGACTAAAAGATGTTGATGGGCATTTGAGCTGACAAGTTTTGAAAAAGTGCACGGAAATTAAAATTGAAACCACTAAAATTAAAAACTTCTTGCCATTTTCTTTTTCCTCTCCTCTTCAAAATTGCATATGTCAGATATCAGTGCTTCGTGCAAACCTCTCAGATGCTCTCAGAGAAAAAGCTTTTCTTTCAGACTAAGTTGTGGTTGACGTAGAACACTAGCAGGAGTGAAAGTTTTTCTGGGCATCGGGGCAGCACCTTCTCCTTGGATTTGTGTGCAGAAAGCATTTTATCCAAACTGGAAAATAGACCCAACTCTGTTCTATTCATCATTCTTACTGCATCAGGCCTGAAGATGCTGTGAAAAGTAGCCTGTGGACCTTGAAGATAGCGCATGTGAAACAGATGAGAGGTGATGGAGAAGTTGAGAGAAGAAAGAGCACATGGCCCAGTACGGACGCCAGAAAGTATTTCTTCATGTGATCATGGCAGATTGCAGGAGCCACTTGGTACTATCAAACCAGCCCGACTTGGCACTGGTGCCACCTTGGGTCTGGGAACCATCCTGCGTATCGTGGATTTTCAGGAGCCAGCCGGCCACTCCCAGCCACAGGCCCTTAAACACAGACCTCGGCCCTCTTACCTGGCCAAAAAAACTCACCTGCCCCGCTTCTGCATGGCACATTGCAGGAGCCACTTGGTAATATCAAACCAGCCCGACTTGGCACTGGTGCCACCTTGGGTCTGGGAACCATCCTGCATATCATGGATTTTCAGGAGCCAGCAAGACACTCTTGGCCACAGGCCCCCAAACACAAA
This sequence comes from Ammospiza nelsoni, assembly GCF_027579445.1. Lineage (NCBI taxonomy): Eukaryota > Metazoa > Chordata > Aves > Passeriformes > Passerellidae > Ammospiza > Ammospiza nelsoni. The sequence goes on from NC_080638.1 coordinate 4,804,314, forward strand.
CCTCGGCCCTTTTCCCTGGCAAAGAAAAGTCACCTGCCCTGCTTCTGCATGGCACATTGCAGGAGCAACTTGGTACTATCAAACCAGCCCGACTTGGCAATGTTGCTACCTTGGGTCTGAGAAACATCCTGCGGATCGTGGATTTTCAGGAGCCAGCCGGCCTCTCCCAGCCACAGGCCCCCAAACACAATCCACGGCCCTTTTCCCTGGCAAACAACACTCACCTGCCCTGCTTCTCGATGGCAGATTGCAGGAGTCCCTGGGTAATTTCAATCCAGCCCGACTTGGCAGCATTTCCACCTTGCGTCTGGGAATCATCCTGCATATCAAAGAATTTCAGGAGTCAGCCGGCACTCTCAGTCACAGGCCCCCAAACACAAACCATGGCCCTTTTCCCTTGCAAACAAAACTCACCTGCCCCGCTTCTGCATGGCAGATTGCAGCAGCCACTTAGTCCTATCAAACCAGCCCGAATTGGCACTGTGTTGAAAGCGAAGGGAAGCCAACCCACCTTGTCGTTTATCAGCATTGACTCCAATTTACTGATTAAATCAGCCACTTTATATAACAGTGTTAATTAACTTCATGCATATTGCAAAATCCAAGCTCACTATAGGTTAACAGAGAAAACTCTAAGCCCTCCTTTTGTTTTACCATACCCATGATTGTTTCTTGCAAACAGGACCAGCGTTCCCACTGTGATATGAAAGTCAAGTATTGGAGAGTGCTTTTGTTACTTCTTTAGAAGGTTAGAATATGCCGAAAAGATGCTAGCTGGGGACTTGCAATTAATGAATTATTTGCTGTAAGTAGGTCAAATGACATGAGCTTTCAAAAAGGAAAAGTAGTCTTATTCCACCTGCCAATTCTAAAGTAGATTAATAAGCCTTAAGCAGAAGATGGATGTGAAGAGGGATATGACATGAAAGCTTAAGCAACACTGCTGACAGCAAAAGGCTTACCTGCTGCAGATACAGGAGACAAAATACTATTTGGACACAAACATTGCTATTCAGACGACAGTAAAATTCTGAGGGACAGCAAAATTTACTCAGTCATCATGACAGTAAAATTTGCTCCCATCAAAATGTGCTCATCAATTCTTAGTGTAAGCTAAGCACCTTAAGCAGAGGGTAGTTCAAGCCTAACTGGTATTTGATGGCAAAAAAGGCAACTTGGCCTGCGTTTCTCACTTCTACTCCATTCAAAAGCTTACTCTGTCTCAGATTCCTTTGGTGGGATACCAACGCAAGCCGCCAAACTGCACGAAAATGATGATTTAAAGAAAGATAGATGAGAAAAATGGAATAATGGTTCATGTTCTTTTCCTTCCAACTGCTTTGTTTGCCCTTTTAAATTTTTGAAGTCCTTTCTGGTGTCACCATGGTTGCACTGCAGCAAGTGTTGGGCTGTAAGCTGTCCATATTGCCAGCTTCTGGACTGCCTTCAGAAAACTTCCCACTGGTTTTGTCTAGAAATCACAAGCAGTAGAGATGACAAAGACTGCAGAAACCTTCTCATCTCCTTCTAGAGCAAGACCATGTCTTTCAGCCACTCTTAACTAGACAACTTTCATCAGTCATGAGGGAGTCTCATGTTCAAGAGCTAAGCAGTGGTGACAGCTGTAAATGACAAAAAGCAGACTGAAATTCTCTTGGGACTCCAGCAGAGAGCAATGAAGGAGGTTGAATTCACCTTCTTGGGAAGTTCTAAAATGCACCTTCCCTTGAGCACAGGAGCTAAGCCATCGTAACCTTTGTTGAGTATGTCTGCGTAGACAGACATATTTAGACCATGTTATTTAAGCCACGTTATCATCTCTAGCTGCTAAGCTGCACTTCTTGCAAAGTATCTGCAACGTATTTTACAGGGTGGGCTTTGATGTGTAATCCCTGAGTAATATTGCAAAGAGAAGTACTTGGGGTGTGGGGTGGGGGGGGGAGCTGCAACTCTTAGGTTTTTCAAATCATGGTTCCATTTGAAAGTCAAAAAAGATGTCAAACCTTTCTTTCCTAGACCTATTACCAGCACAAACTGTACCAGAATTTATGACCTGTAACTGTACCGTGGACGCTCTTTCTCTGGACTATTCCTTAAGAAACAAAGTCCTCACTAGAAATAAAACAAAATTAGCCAAGTATTGGCCTGGATTAGTTCCAAGGCTCTGTACTAAAGGCCAAACACGTGTAATAATAGTAACCAGTGGACTAAAAGTTAAGTCAATAGAGCATGACTCAGTTCAAAGACATCTTGTGTCCTAATGTTCTCACAGAAGACTGTAAAAACCTGTCTGTTTTTGTGGGTTTCTTTTATCCATTTAGCTGTACCTTCTACTTCTCTCCACTGTCTGAGAACATTGATGATAAGGTTGGATGACCTCATGTCAACTTGTAGAAGTAAAGAAAGAGAAGCCAGTAAAGAAAGGCAAATTTGTTAATTGCAGGTGGAAAGAGGGAGGCCAACAAAAGAAAACAAAAGAACAGTACTAATGAAATGCTCCCCTGTCTTCTGTGAAAAGTAAAGGCACAGACAAGAAAGAACAAGTGCAAAATTCTCACTAGAGAAACGCACTTGATCTGACTCAAGTATTTTGCGGTACATTTCTTGCTGTTTTCTCATGCCAAACATATTAACCATTGAAGGTGTCCCTTTCCTCTCTCTGGAATCCAGCTAGGAAGATGGCTGTGTCATTGCTGACAAGCAGCTATTCTCAGAGGTGTCCAGCTGAAAGTCCTAGATCAATTGATTTGCTCTGTCACTTTGATATGGCATGACTTACAGTTTCAGCACCTGAACTTGCCAGCCCTACAATTCTTTGCCCCTTGAATGCTTAGATAGGCTCCTTGGCAACTGGCATTTGTAAGGACTTGAAACTATGCAGAATTTGCACCGTGAGATGATGCCAAATGAGTCACACCAGTAGATTAACTGGGGCATGCAAGGCAGAGAGAGGGAAATGAGAGCACAAGAAGAGAGTACACAAGAAGAGAGTACAATCTCCTTTTTTCTGAAACACTGAAGAGATCAAAGTGAACACAAATCCTCCTAGGAGTAGTTCTTGCAAAAGACTAAGAGTTCTTTTTGTGTTCACAGGCCTGGAATATTTAGCTTTGGATGACGGCAAAATGCAGATGACAAAACGAGGCCTTGAAGTCACATCCAGTATGAAGCAGTAGGAAAGAGGAAAGCAGCTGAGAGCGTCAGCCCTGCTAAGTAGTCTCAGTATTCTTCTTGACATGAGCAGAAATTTGAAATGAGTCTCTGAAAATGACAAAGGAGGCAGAAGAAAAGGGAGCGATGACTCCTCTGGCATAGTGCTTCCTAACAGGGATCTTCAAAATGTCAAGGTTGTATCATCCTTTCAACTGAAGGAAGGTATGAAAACAACAGGAAGGAAAAGGCATCCAATACTCTGGGCAGTGTACTTCTAGACAGAAAGGCCACTGATGGAAAAACCAACTAAACTGGCACCAATGCAGCAGCATTGTACTAAAGCCAGAAACGTCCAGCGCTTCGTTCTCTGCCATTCCATTCAGATGCACACAGCAGCTCTGCAACATTCCTACTGATCATCTCCTTGGCAAAGTGGCAGTGAGGGTCCGTGGTGATGCAGAGTCCCCAGGCAGATGCAAAGGAGAGCTGCTTTCTTGCAAAAACCAGGCTTTTGAAACACTCAGGCCTTTCTCATTTCCATAGCTTTAAGCCATAACAAACACAATTCAGCCAACCACCATGCACCACGCTGTGAACACACGACGCTTCTAGAACTTGTTGATCTACCTCGAAGTCAGCTGCCTCACCTTGCCACAGTCCTTTTCTACTTAGCCAAAGTAATGGGCCTCAGCCCAAGGCCTTCCTTTTGTAAGCTTCTAGCTCTATGCAGCAGCAAACCACTACTTTCTTCCGTGCCAAGACTTTAGGTAGACGATTTGCATCTGCCCTCCTTCCAGTGAAACCTAATGGGGAGAGAAAAGCCTCCCAGAGATGTTCAGTCATTCCATTTTCTAGACAGGCCAAATCCAAAGAAAAGCAAGCTATGGCATTGTGTACTTGCTCTTACAAAACACCTGCTGCCCTCTGACAATCAACTAGCAGAAAACCAGCCAAACTGAGACTTGAGGAAAACAACCCTTGGAAGGGAATAATGATGTGATCAATCAAGACAACACTTTTCCAGGCTACCGAGATACTGGAAATGTCAGCAAAGCCTTGAGAGCAAAGGCTGCACTAATGGGAAAAGGGTAAAAGAATCCCAAGAAAAACATGACCAAAGATTAAAACAATTCCAAGAAGAACATAGGCAACTAACCTGTTGAAGCCTTCAGAAAAACAGTGGCCGCTGATTTACATAGGCCATTCAAGTTAATTGACCCGTGCCCCTTCCACTCCCTTTTCGGCACCATATTGAGTGAATTGAGACCATGGAATCACAATTCCTTGGATTCTGTTCTTAACTTCAGGAGAGAAGAACAGCAGCTGAAGTACCTGTTACTGATATGATACCCAGGAACACCGAGTTGACACATTTCTTTCTTGGCCGATCACAACAAGCAAGGCTAAGAGGATAAGGCTGGCTTATTTCCATGACACTTTTCTTGTTTTACAGCCTGCTCTGATTCCGGTGAAACTTTTTCATTAGCTTCTCTCTAAAAGGAGAAAGTCCAATTCAACGTCCCGCCCTACTGCTGCAAGTATACCATTTGGTTTGTGGGGCTGAAAAAATTGAATTGGAAGGTACGATGCTCTCCGAAGCTAAGAGCCGCTCCCGGGCTTCTTTCGGCAGAAGCGGCGCTAAGAGAGCACTGTGAGCGGTACAATCGTCTTTGCGCGAAGAAGCCGCTTCTTCGGCTCCGGGAGCCGGAGAGAGCGGCAGCATCGCAAAGGTGAAGAAGGAAGCTGTACAACACTGGGATTGTGTGCGCAGCTTGCCAACTGATAGAAAACAGTACCTTACACTTTCCTGACGTTTCCAATCACATGAATCTTCGAATGGAAGCTGTTTTGGACAACTTTTCTTTCCTTCATGCCAAACACTTGGCAGACCTCCGTGCAACGTCCAGAAGACGATGGGAGATGTTTTCTGTGCTCCCGCAGGTTTTCCTTGCCAGACAGAGTGGAAAAGCTTTCTGCTAGGATGTAGACCACAAAAGACGCTAAAGACGAAGGTACGATGCTCTCCGGAGCTAAGAGCCGCTGCCGGGCTTCTTTCGGCAGAAGCGGCGCTAAGAGAGCACTGTGAGCGGTACAATCGTCTTTGCGCGAAGAAGCCGCTTCTTCGGCTCCGGGAGCCGGAGAGAGCGGCAGCATCGCAAAGGTGAAGAAGGAAGCTGTACAACACTGGGATTGTGTGCGCAGCTTGCCAACTGATAGAAAACAGTACCTTACACTTTCCTGACGTTTCCAATCACATGAATCTTCGAATGGAAGCTGTTTTGGACAACTTTTCTTTCCTTCATGCCAAACACTTGGCAGACCTCCGTGCAACGTCCAGAAGATGATGGGAGATGTTTTCTGTGCTCCCGCAGGTTTTCCTTGCCAGACAGAGTGGAAAAGCTTTCTGCTAGGATGTAGACCACAAAAGACGCTAAAGACGCAGGTACGATGCTCTCCGGAGCTAAGAGCCGCGGCCGGGCTTCTTTCGGCAGAAGCGGCGCTAAGAGAGCACTGTGAGCGGTACAATCGTCTTTGCGCGAAGAAGCCGCTTCTTCGGCTCCGGGAGCCGGAGAGAGCGGCAGCATCGGAAAGGTGAAGAAGGAAGCTGTATTGCACTGGGATTGTGTGCGCAGCTTGCCAACTGATAGAAAACAGTACCTTACACTTTCCTGACGTTTCCAATCACATGAATCTTCGATTGGAAGCTGTTTTGGACAACTTTTCTTTCCTTCATGCCAAACACTTGGCAGACCTCCGTGCAACATCCAGAAGACGATGGGAGATGTTTTCTGTGCTCCCGCAGGTTTTCCTTGCCAGACAGAGTGGAAAAGCTTTCTGCTAGGATGTAGACCACAAAAGACGCTAAAGACGAAGGTACGATGCTCTCCGGAGCTAAGAGCCGCTGCCGGGCTTCTTTCGGCAGAAGCGGCGCTAAGAGAGCACTGTGAGCGGTACAATCGTCTTTGCGCGAAGAAGCCGCTTCTTCGGCTCCGGGAGCCGGAGAGAGCGGCAGCATCGGAAAGGTGAAGAAGGAAGCTGTACAACACTGGGATTGTGTGCGCAGCTTGCCAACTGATAGAAAACAGTACCTTACACTTTCCTGACGTTTCCAATCACATGAACATGTAGTGGAAAAGCTTTTTGCTAAGATGTAGACGACAAGAGAGGCTAAAGACTGGATGAGAGCAAATGACACCCATCTCTATAAAAGGCAATTAGGAGGACTCGGAATAGTAGAAACCAGCCAGCTTCCTTTTTATCCCCAGGAAGTTGATGAAGCAGCTCTTCCTGGAAAACCTTGCCAGGCACATGCAAGACGACAAAATAATGTAGTTAGCATGATTTTTCAGGGGAATTTCATGCTGAACATCACTTTAAACTCCTCTGATGAATCAACTTGACTGGTAGATGAAGGGAATATTATCTGCCTGGGCTTCAGGGAGGTTTTTGACATATCTCTACATGGCAGCACGCATCCATATGGAAGCAATAGTGCAAAGGGGAGGGAACCAGTGTCTTTTCAGTGATGCTGAGTGAAAAAAACAAGAGGCAGTGGGCACTCTCTGAAATACAGGAGATTGCCATTGACCATCAGCAAATGATTCTTTACTGTGAGGGTGACTGAACCACGGCACAGACTGCCCAGAAAGATTGTGGAGCCTGGATCTTTGAAGACATTAAAAGTACACCCAGATAGAATCCTGGGCAAGAGGCTCTAGGTATCCTGGTTTAGGCAGGGGGATTGGGCCTGGTTAGCCTCACCAACCCCTTCCACTCTCATTCATTCTGTGCTAGTGAATTCTCTTCAAGATGCATTTCAAGCACTTGCATGACAAAGTTCTGTGAAGACAGAGATCCAAATGGACACGGCATCTAAGTTCCTTAAGCAGTGTTCAAGAAGAATGTAAAACTCTGGGACGAGTGTCTCTTCCCTAACTGAATCCCTTTCATGGGAAAATTCCCAGCTCTAGAAAGATCTTCTGATACGCATGCTTAAGACTGACACTGGCTGAGCAAATTTCTCCCTATGTGTATCCAAGACCAGTTAGGATCTTCACCCAAAGTGCTGTCAACATAGTCACAGAATGTCTATTGTTAAGAAGTGACAACTTCCATCAGCATGGCAACTATTGGTCCACCAAATGGATGAATGGATGGGAATTATCTACTTGGGTTAAAAACAAAAAGAAAGAGTTGGTCTTTAGTTATCAATTTCATTGCAATATTATAAGGGAAGAAAAAGACCTAAGTCCTTGACTTTCTTAACTCGAGGAAAGATTTTAAGAATTCCTTGTAAAAATGTGTGATCACAATCAGACTATTGAAACCATCTGAGTTGGGAAAAGAGTTCACAAATTGTCTAGAGAGTGGCAAAGAAGCCAAGAAAAATAGGAAAGAAACAAAAAGAGAGCAGAAGCGTCAGCTTCATTGTACAAGCTCGTTCTAGAAGTGGTCTGCTGGGAAAAGGAGGCCCCAGTTGAATTTCCAATGTATTCCTGCGCTTGATTCAGTAACCGGTCAATGTAAAAACCAATCCTTTTGTACAACTTCTTCCAGCAACAAAAACTCCAACAGGTTGACACTACCATCATGCCTGTTCCAGACATATTTCAAAGAGAAATGATGATTTTCTTGAAAACCTACTTGCATAAAAGTTGCAAGATGGTGGAGGGATTCCCACATCCTCCTGCCTCCATCTGGCTTGAAAGTAGATTTGATAAAATATGCAACAAAGCACATGATTTATAAGGTAGAGTCAAATGGATGATTTGGGAATTGATCTCTTGTTGATAGTAAACTTCATATCCACTCTGTGTGACCTTTCTAAAACAAAATGTGGAGCTGAGGCATGAATCTGCCACAACAATTGTAAAGCAAACATACACACTCCCCTTCACATGCCCCCCCTTCCACACACACCTAGGCACACACAGAGATCAGCATAGCAGATCATGAACACCTTGGAAAAGACTGAAATGCTCAATGCCTCTCTTGATGGGCAAAAGAGCTGGTGCAGTAATTCAAATGCCTGGTACAGAAATTCTGTTTCATATTTAGCTCCTATTTAAAACACAGCTTTTCATTTCATTCTATTTACAGAATATTTTCATGTCATTTGCTTCTTTAAAATTACTTAGTTCTCACCTGTTGTATGTCTAGGAATATTTTCTTCCAAAAATAGAAAAAAATAGATGCTATCTTTTCAGCAGAAAACATTGGTTGATACAATTTGAAACCATCATGATATGGAAGAATTGTTCTGTCCCTCTCGAAGGTGGAAGAAGCATTTGGATCACAGATCATCTACAATGAAATACTTGACATGTTTAAGATGCTTTCAATCAATTTTGATCGTCAATTGCTTCTTCGTTGTAAACAGTCATTTTTCAGTGAAGGGAAAGTGTGTGTGGTATATCTACATGATGTGGTCAAACCCAGTTCCTACTAATGGCCAGGCTGAACTCCAGTAAATAATGTCCCGAATGATATTTTGCCGCCTTCTTTGGCACTTCATGAAATCTTACCATGATGAAGTGCTGAAACACAGAGATTTTCTCTGAGAGAGTGTCTCATGTTGTAACCCGTCCCATGGATTTTATGCTGTAATTCTTATCTCTTTTAAAATTTGCTATCTTCTGTACAGTTTTCATGAACCTTTCTGTTACAGTAGTGAAAATCACAGATAAATGTCATTTTGTACAACTTTGAATTTACCCCAAGAGCTGAGAGAAAACTTGCTCCTATACTTCAATCCCAGTTTCTTCTATAGTCCAACTTTGTTTCTCTACCATCAAGCTTCTCCTTTGTTGCTGCTCCAAGCCCCGTCCAAGCTGACCTTGAATACTTTCAGGGATGGGACACCCACAACTTCTCTGGGCAACCTGTCCCAGTGTTCCAGCACTCCCACAGTAAAAAAGGCCTTCCTTTCATCTAATATGTGTAGGAAATCATAAATCTAGGCATAGAAACTTGGAGTGCAAATTTGAAATTCTTTTGATTTGAAGCACATTTTAGATGAATACTGACTTACAGATGACTAAAAGATGTTGATGGGCATTTGAGCTGACAAGTTTTGAAAAAGTGCACGGAAATTAAAATTGAAACCACTAAAATTAAAAACTTCTTGCCATTTTCTTTTTCCTCTCCTATTCAAAATTGCATATGTCAGATATCAGTGCTTCGTGCAAACCTCTCAGATGCTCTCAGAGAAAAAGCTTTTCTTTCAGACTAAGTTGTGGTTGACGTAGAACACTAGCAGGAGTGAAAGTTTTTCTGGGCATCGGGGCAGCACCTTCTCCTTGGATTTGTGTGCAGAAAGCATTTTATCCAAACTGGAAAATAGACCCAACTCTGTTCTATTCATCATTCTTACTGCATCAGGCCTGAAGATGCTGTGAAAAGTAGCCTGTGGACCTTGAAGATAGCGCATGTGAAACAGATGAGAGGTGATGGAGAAGTTGAGAGAAGAAAGAGCACATGGCCCAGTACGGACGCCAGAAAGTATTTCTTCATGTGATCATGGCAGATTGCAGGAGCCACTTGGTACTATCAAACCAGCCCGACTTGGCACTGGTGCCACCTTGGGTCTGGGAACCATCCTGCATATCGTGGATTTTCAGGAGCCAGCCGGCCACTCCCAGCCACAGGCCCTTAAACACAGACCTCGGCCCTCTTACCTGGCCAAAAAAACTCACCTGCCCCGCTTCTGCATGGCACATTGCAGGAGCCACTTGGTAATATCAAACCAGCCCGACTTGGCACTGGTGCCACCTTGGGTCTGGGAACCATCCTGCATATCATGGATTTTCAGGAGCCAGCAAGACACTCTTGGCCACAGGCCCCCAAACACAAACCTCGGCCCTTTTCCCTGGCAAAGAAAAGTCACCTGCCCTGCTTCTGCATGGCACATTGCAGGAGCAACTTGGTACTATCAAACCAGCCCGACTTGGCAATGTTGCTACCTTGGGTCTGAGAAACATCCTGCGGATCGTGGATTTTCAGGAGCCAGCCGGCCTCTCCCAGCCACAGGCCCCCAAACACAATCCACGGCCCTTTTCCCTGGCAAACAACACTCACCTGCCCCGCTTCTCGATGGCAGATTGCAGGAGTCCCTGGGTAATTTCAATCCAGCCCGACTTGGCAGCATTTCCACCTTGCGTCTGGGAATCATCCTGCATATCAAAGAATTTCAGGAGTCAGCCGGCACTCTCAGTCACAGGCCCCCAAACACAAACCATGGCCCTTTTCCCTTGCAAACAAAACTCACCTGCCCCGCTTCTGGATGGCAGATTGCAGCAGCCACTTAGTCCTATCAAACCAGCCCGAATTGGCACTGTGTTGAAAGCGAAGGGAAGCCAACCCACCTTGTCGTTTATCAGCATTGACTCCAATTTACTGATTAAATCAGCCACTTTATATAACAGTGTTAATTAACTTCATGCATATTGCAAAATCCAAGCTCACTATAGGTTAACAGAGAAAACTCTAAGCCCTCCTTTTGTTTTACCATACCCATGATTGTTTCTTGCAAACAGGACCAGCGTTCCCACTGTGATATGAAAGTCAAGTATTGGAGAGTGCTTTTGTTACTTCTTTAGAAGGTTAGAATATGCCGAAAAGATGCTAGCTGGGGACTTGCAATTAATGAATTATTTGCTGTAAGTAGGTCAAATGACATGAGCTTTCAAAAAGGAAAAGTAGTCTTATTCCACCTGCCAATTCTAAAGTAGATTAATAAGCCTTAAGCAGAAGATGGATGTGAAGAGGGATATGACATGAAAGCTTAAGCAACACTGCTGACAGCAAAAGGCTTACCTGCTGCAGATACAGGAGACAAAATACTATTTGGACACAAACATTGCTATTCAGACGACAGTAAAATTCTGAGGGACAGCAAAATTTACTCAGTCATCATGACAGTAAAATTTGCTCCCATCAAAATGTGCTCATCAATTCTTAGTGTAAGCTAAGCACCTTAAGCAGAGGGTAGTTCAAGCCTAACTGGTATTTGATGGCAAAAAAGGCAACTTGGCCTGCGTTTCTCACTTCTACTCCATTCAAAAGCTTACTCTGTCTCAGATTCCTTTGGTGGGATACCAACGCAAGCCGCCAAACTGCACGAAAATGATGATTTAAAGAAAGATAGATGAGAAAAATGGAATAATGGTTCATGTTCTTTTCCTTCCAACTGCTTTGTTTGCCCTTTTAAATTTTTGAAGTCCTTTCTGGTGTCACCATGGTTGCACTGCAGCAAGTGTTGGGCTGTAAGCTGTCCATATTGCCAGCTTCTGGACTGCCTTCAGAAAACTTCCCACTGGTTTTGTCTAGAAATCACAAGCAGTAGAGATGACAAAGACTGCAGAAACCTTCTCATCTCCTTCTAGAGCAAGACCATGTCTTTCAGCCACTCTTAACTAGACAACTTTCATCAGTCATGAGGGAGTCTCATGTTCAAGAGCTAAGCAGTGGTGACAGCTGTAAATGACAAAAAGCAGACTGAAATTCTCTTGGGACTCCAGCAGAGAGCAATGAAGGAGGTTGAATTCACCTTCTTGGGAAGTTCTAAAATGCACCTTCCCTTGAGCACAGGAGCTAAGCCATCGTAACCTTTGTTGAGTATGTCTGCGTAGACAGACATATTTAGACCATGTTATTTAAGCCACGTTATCATCTCTAGCTGCTAAGCTGCACTTCTTGCAAAGTATCTGCAACGTATTTTACAGGGTGGGCTTTGATGTGTAATCCCTGAGTAATATTGCAAAGAGAAGTACTTGGGGTGTGGGGTGGGGGGGGGAGCTGCAACTCTTAGGTTTTTCAAATCATGGTTCCATTTGAAAGTCAAAAAAGATGTCAAACCTTTCTTTCCTAGACCTATTACCAGCACAAACTGTACCAGAATTTATGACCTGTAACTGTACCGTGGACGCTCTTTCTCTGGACTATTCCTTAAGAAACAAAGTCCTCACTAGAAATAAAACAAAATTAGCCAAGTATTGGCCTGGATTAGTTCCAAGGCTCTGTACTAAAGGCCAAACACGTGTAATAATAGTAACCAGTGGACTAAAAGTTAAGTCAATAGAGCATGACTCAGTTCAAAGACATCTTGTGTCCTAATGTTCTCACAGAAGACTGTAAAAACCTGTCTGTTTTTGTGGGTTTCTTTTATCCATTTAGCTGTACCTTCTACTTCTCTCCACTGTCTGAGAACATTGATGATAAGGTTGGATGACCTCATGTCAACTTGTAGAAGTAAAGAAAGAGAAGCCAGTAAAGAAAGGCAAATTTGTTAATTGCAGGTGGAAAGAGGGAGGCCAACAAAAGAAAACAAAAGAACAGTACTAATGAAATGCTCCCCTGTCTTCTGTGAAAAGTAAAGGCACAGACAAGAAAGAACAAGTGCAAAATTCTCACTAGAGAAACGCACTTGATCTGACTCAAGTATTTTGCGGTACATTTCTTGCTGTTTTCTCATGCCAAACATATTAACCATTGAAGGTGTCCCTTTCCTCTCTCTGGAATCCAGCTAGGAAGATGGCTGTGTCATTGCTGACAAGCAGCTATTCTCAGAGGTGTCCAGCTGAAAGTCCTAGATCAATTGATTTGCTCTGTCACTTTGATATGGCATGACTTACAGTTTCAGCACCTGAACTTGCCAGCCCTACAATTCTTTGCCCCTTGAATGCTTAGATAGGCTCCTTGGCAACTGGCATTTGTAAGGACTTGAAACTATGCAGAATTTGCACCGTGAGATGATGCCAAATGAGTCACACCAGTAGATTAACTGGGGCATGCAAGGCAGAGAGAGGGAAATGAGAGCACAAGAAGAGAGTACACAAGAAGAGAGTACAATCTCCTTTTTTCTGAAACACTGAAGAGATCAAAGTGAACACAAATCCTCCTAGGGGTAGTTCTTGCAAAAGACTAAGAGTTCTTTTTGTGTTCACAGGCCTGGAATATTTAGCTTTGGATGACGGCAAAATGCAGATGACAAAACGAGGCCTTGAAGTCACATCCAGTATGAAGCAGTAGGAAAGAGGAAAGCAGCTGAGAGCGTCAGCCCTGCTAAGTAGTCTCAGTATTCTTCTTGACATGAGCAGAAATTTGAAATGAGTCTCTGAAAATGACAAAGGAGGCAGAAGAAAAGGGAGCGATGACTCCTCTGGCATAGTGCTTCCTAACAGGGATCTTCAAAATGTCAAGGTTGTATCATCCTTTCAACTGAAGGAAGGTATGAAAACAACAGGAAGGAAAAGGCATCCAATACTCTGGGCAGTGTACTTCTAGACAGAAAGGCCACTGATGGAAAAACCAACTAAACTGGCACCAATGCAGCAGCATTGTACTAAAGCCAGAAACGTCCAGCGCTTCGTTCTCTGCCATTCCATTCAGATGCACACAGCAGCTCTGCAACATTCCTACTGATCATCTCCTTGGCAAAGTGGCAGTGAGGGTCCGTGGTGATGCAGAGTCCCCAGGCAGATGCAAAGGAGAGCTGCTTTCTTGCAAAAACCAGGCTTTTGAAACACTCAGGCCTTTCTCATTTCCATAGCTTTAAGCCATAACAAACACAATTCAGCCAACCACCATGCACCACGCTGTGAACACACGACGCTTCTAGAACTTGTTGATCTACCTCGAAGTCAGCTGCCTCACCTTGCCACAGTCCTTTTCTACTTAGCCAAAGTAATGGGCCTCAGCCCAAGGCCTTCCTTTTGTAAGCTTCTAGCTCTATGCAGCAGCAAACCACTACTTTCTTCCGTGCCAAGACTTTAGGTAGACGATTTGCATCTGCCCTCCTTCCAGTGAAACCTAATGGGGAGAGAAAAGCCTCCCAGAGATGTTCAGTCATTCCATTTTCTAGACAGGCCAAATCCAAAGAAAAGCAAGCTATGGCATTGTGTACTTGCTCTTACAAAACACCTGCTGCCCTCTGACAATCAACTAGCAGAAAACCAGCCAAACTGAGACTTGAGGAAAACAACCCTTGGAAGGGAATAATGATGTGATCAATCAAGACAACACTTTTCCAGGCTACCGAGATACTGGAAATGTCAGCAAAGCCTTGAGAGCAAAGGCTGCACTAATGGGAAAAGGGTAAAAGAATCCCAAGAAAAACATGACCAAAGATTAAAACAATTCCAAGAAGAACATAGGCAACTAACCTGTTGAAGCCTTCAGAAAAACAGTGGCCGCTGATTTACATAGGCCATTCAAGTTAATTGACCCGTGCCCCTTCCACTCCCTTTTCGGCACCATATTGAGTGAATTGAGACCATGGAATCACAATTCCTTGGATTCTGTTCTTAACTTCAGGAGAGAAGAACAGCAGCTGAAGTACCTGTTACTGATATGATACCCAGGAACACCGAGTTGACACATTTCTTTATTGGCCGATCACAACAAGCAAGGCTAAGAGGATAAGGCTGGCTTATTTCCATGACACTTTTCTTGTTTTACAGCCTGCTCTGATTCCGGTGAAACTTTTTCATTAGCTTCTCTCTAAAAGGAGAAAGTCCAATTCAACGTCCCGCCCTACTGCTGCAAGTATACCATTTGGTTTGTGGAGCTGAAAAAATTGAATTGGAAGGTACGATGCTCTCCGAAGCTAAGAGCCGCTCCCGGGCTTCTTTCGGCAGAAGCGGCGCTAAGAGAGCACTGTGAGCGGTACAATCGTCTTTGCGCGAAGAAGCCGCTTCTTCGGCTCCGGGAGCCGGAGAGAGCGGCAGCATCGGAAAGGTGAAGAAGGAAGCTGTACAACACTGGGATTGTGTGCGCAGCTTGCCAACTGATAGAAAACAGTACCTTACACTTTCCTGACGTTTCCAATCACATGAATCTTCGAATGGAAGCTGTTTTGGACAACTTTTCTTTCCTTCATGCCAAACACTTGGCAGACCTCCGTGCAACGTCCAGAAGACGATGGGAGATGTTTTCTGTGCTCCCGCAGGTTTTCCTTGCCAGACAGAGTGGAAAAGCTTTCTGCTAGGATGTAGACCACAAAAGACGCTAAAGACGCAGGTACGATGCTCTCCGGAGCTAAGAGCCGCTGCCGGGCTTCTTTCGGCAGAAGCGGCGCTAAGAGAGCACTGTGAGCGGTACAATCGTCTTTGCGCGAAGAAGCCGCTTCTTCGGCTCCGGGAGCCGGAGAGAGCGGCAGCATCGGAAAACTGAAGAAGGAAGCTGTACAACACTGGGATTGTGTGCGCAGCTTGCCAACTGATAGAAAACAGTACCTTACACTTTCCTGACGTTTCCAATCACATGAATCTTCGAATGGAAGCTGTTTTGGACAACTTTTCTTTCCTTCATGCCAAACACTTGGCAGACCTCCGTGCAACGTCCAGAAGACGATGGGAGATGTTTTCTGTGCTCCCGCAGGTTTTCCTTGCCAGACAGAGTGGAAAAGCTTTCTGCTAGGATGTAGACCACAAAAGACGCTAAAGACGAAGGTACGATGCTCTCCGGAGCTAAGAGCCGCTGCCGGGCTTCTTTCGGCAGAAGCGGCGCTAAGAGAGCACTGTGAGCGGTACAATCGTCTTTGCGCGAAGAAGCCGCTTCTTCGGCTCCGGGAGCCGGAGAGAGCGGCAGCATCGGAAAACTGAAGAAGGAAGCTGTACAACACTGGGATTGTGTGCGCAGCTTGCCAACTGATAGAAAACAGTACCTTACACTTTCCTGACGTTTCCAATCACATGAATCTTCGAATGGAAGCTGTTTTGGACAACTTTTCTTTCCTTCATGCCAAACACTTGGCAGACCTCCGTGCAACGTCCAGAAGACGATGGGAGATGTTTTCTGTGCTCCCGCAGGTTTTCCTTGCCAGACAGAGTGGAAAAGCTTTCTGCTAGGATGTAGACCACAAAAGACGCTAAAGACGAAGGTACGATGCTCTCCGGAGCTAAGAGCCGCGGCCGGGCTTCTTTCGGCAGAAGCGGCGCTAAGAGAGCACTGTGAGCGGTACAATCGTCTTTGCGCGAAGAAGCCGCTTCTTCGGCTCCGGGAGCCGGAGAGAGCGGCAGCATCGGAAAGGTGAAGAAGGAAGCTGTACAACACTGGGATTGTGTGCGCAGCTTGCCAACTGATAGAAAACAGTACCTTACACTTTCCTGACGTTTCCAATCACATGAATCTTCGATTGGAAGCTGTTTTGGACAACTTTTCTTTCCTTCATGCCAAACACTTGGCAGACCTCCGTGCAACGTCCAGAAGACGATGGGAGATGTTTTCTGTGCTCCCGCAGGTTTTCCTTGCCAGACAGAGTGGAAAAGCTTTCTGCTAGGATGTAGACCACAAAAGACGCTAAAGACGAAGGTACGATGCTCTCCGTAGCTAAGAGCCGCTGCCGGGCTTCTTTCGGCAGAAGCGGCGCTAAGAGAGCACTGTGAGCGGTACAATCGTCTTTGCGCGAAGAAGCCGCTTCTTCGGCTCCGGGAGCCGGAGAGAGCGGCAGCATCGCAAAGGTGAAGAAGGAAGCTGTACAACACTGGGATTGTGTGCGCAGCTTGCCAACTGATAGAAAACAGTACCTTACACTTTCCTGACGTTTCCAATCACATGAATCTTCGATTGGAAGCTGTTTTGGACAACTTTTCTTTCCTTCATGCCAAACACTTGGCAGACCTCCGTGCAACGTCCAGAAGACGATGGGAGATGTTTTCTGTGCTCCCGCAGGTTTTCCTTGCCAGACAGAGTGGAAAAGCTTTCTGCTAGGATGTAGACCACAAAAGACGCTAAAGACGCAGGTACGATGCTCTCCGGAGCTAAGAGCCGCTGCCGGGCTTCTTTCGGCAGAAGCGGCGCTAAGAGAGCACTGTGAGCGGTACAATCGTCTTTGCGCGAAGAAGCCGCTTCTTCGGCTCCGGGAGCCGGAGAGAGCGGCAGCATCGGAAAGGTGAAGAAGGAAGCTGTACAACACTGGGATTGTGTGCGCAGCTTGCCAACTGATAGAAAACAGTACCTTACACTTTCCTGACGTTTCCAATCACATGAATCTTCGATTGGAAGCTGTTTTGGACAACTTTTCTTTCCTTCATGCCAAACACTTGGCAGACCTCCGTGCAACGTCCAGAAGACGATGGGAGATGTTTTCTGTGCTCCCGCAGGTTTTCCTTGCCAGACAGAGTGGAAAAGCTTTCTGCTAGGATGTAGACCACAAAAGACGCTAAAGACGAAGGTACGATGCTCTCCGGAGCTAAGAGCCGCTGCCGGGCTTCTTTCGGCAGAAGCGGCGCTAAGAGAGCACTGTGAGCGGTACAATCGTCTTTGCGCGAAGAAGCCGCTTCTTCGGCTCCGGGAGCCGGAGAGAGCGGCAGCATCGCAAAGGTGAAGAAGGAAGCTGTACAACACTGGGATTGTGTGCGCAGCTTGCCAACTGATAGAAAACAGTACCTTACACTTTCCTGACGTTTCCAATCACATGAATCTTCGAATGGAAGCTGTTTTGGACAACTTTTCTTTCCTTCATGCCAAACACTTGGCAGACCTCCGTGCAACGTCCAGAAGACGATGGGAGATGTTTTCTGTGCTCCCGCAGGTTTTCCTTGCCAGACAGAGTGGAAAAGCTTTCTGCTAGGATGTAGACCACAAAAGACGCTAAAGACGAAGGTACGATGCTCTCCGGAGCTAAGAGCCGCTCCCGGGCTTCTTTCGGCAGAAGCGGCGCTAAGAGAGCACTGTGAGCGGTACAATCGTCTTTGCGCGAAGAAGCCGCTTCTTCGGCTCCGGGAGCCGGAGAGAGCGGCAGCATCGGAAAACTGAAGAAGGAAGCTGTACAACACTGGGATTGTGTGCGCAGCTTGCCAACTGATAGAAAACAGTACCTTACACTTTCCTGACGTTTCCAATCACATGAACATGTAGTGGAAAAGCTTTTTGCTAAGATGTAGACGACAAGAGAGGCTAAAGACTGGATGAGAGCAAATGACACCCATCTCTATAAAAGGCAATTAGGAGGACTCGGAATAGTAGAAACCAGCCAGCTTCCTTTTTATCCCCAGGAAGTTGATGAAGCAGCTCTTCCTGGAAAACCTTGCCAGGCACATGCAAGACGACAAAATAATGTAGTCAGCATGATTTTTCAGGGGAATTTCATGCTGAACATCACTTTAAACTCCTCTGATGAATCAACTTGACTGGTAGATGAAGGGAATATTATCTGCCTGGGCTTCAGGGAGGTTTTTGACATATCTCTACATGGCAGCACGCATCCATATGGAAGCAATAGTGCAAAGGGGAGGGAACCAGTGTCTTTTCAGTGATGCTGAGTGAAAAAAACAAGAGGCAGTGGGCACTCTCTGAAATACAGGAGATTGCCATTGACCATCAGCAAATGATTCTTTACTGTGAGGGTGACTGAACCACGGCACAGACTGCCCAGAAAGATTGTGGAGCCTGGATCTTTGAAGACATTAAAAGTACACCCAGATAGAATCCTGGGCAAGAGGCTCTAGGTATCCTGGTTTAGGCAGGGGGATTGGGCCTGGTTAGCCTCACCAACCCCTTCCACTCTCATTCATTCTGTGCTAGTGAATTCTCTTCAAGATGCATTTCAAGCACTTGCATGACAAAGTTCTGTGAAGACAGAGATCCAAATGGACACGGCATCTAAGTTCCTTAAGCAGTGTTCAAGAAGAATGTAAAACTCTGGGACGAGTGTCTCTTCCCTAACTGAATCCCTTTCATGGGAAAATTCCCAGCTCTAGAAAGATCTTCTGATACGCATGCTTAAGACTGACACTGGCTGAGCAAATTTCTCCCTATGTGTATCCAAGACCAGTTAGGATCTTCACCCAAAGTGCTGTCAACATAGTCACAGAATGTCTATTGTTAAGAAGTGACAACTTCCATCAGCATGGCAACTATTGGTCCACCAAATGGATGAATGGATGGGAATTATCTACTTGGGTTAAAAACAAAAAGAAAGAGTTGGTCTTTAGTTATCAATTTCATTGCAATATTATAAGGGAAGAAAAAGACCTAAGTCCTTGACTTTCTTAACTCGAGGAAAGATTTTAAGAATTCCTTGTAAAAATGTGTGATCACAATCAGACTATTGAAACCATCTGAGTTGGGAAAAGAGTTCACAAATTGTCTAGAGAGTGGCAAAGAAGCCAAGAAAAATAGGAAAGAAACAAAAAGAGAGCAGAAGCGTCAGCTTCATTGTACAAGCTCGTTCTAGAAGTGGTCTGCTGGGAAAAGGAGGCCCCAGTTGAATTTCCAATGTATTCCTGCGCTTGATTCAGTAACCGGTCAATGTAAAAACCAATCCTTTTGTACAACTTCTTCCAGCAACAAAAACTCCAACAGGTTGACACTACCATCATGCCTGTTCCAGACATATTTCAAAGAGAAATGATGATTTTCTTGAAAACCTACTTGCATAAAAGTTGCAAGATGGTGGAGGGATTCCCACATCCTCCTGCCTCCATCTGGCTTGAAAGTAGATTTGATAAAATATGCAACAAAGCACATGATTTATAAGGTAGAGTCAAATGGATGATTTGGGAATTGATCTCTTGTTGATAGTAAACTTCATATCCACTCTGTGTGACCTTTCTAAAACAAAATGTGGAGCTGAGGCATGAATCTGCCACAACAATTGTAAAGCAAACATACACACTCCCCTTCACATGCCCCCCCTTCCACACACACCTAGGCACACACAGAGATCAGCATAGCAGATCATGAACACCTTGGAAAAGACTGAAATGCTCAATGCCTCTCTTGATGGGCAAAAGAGCTGGTGCAGTAATTCAAATGCCTGGTACAGAAATTCTGTTTCATATTTAGCTCCTATTTAAAACACAGCTTTTCATTTCATTCTATTTACAGAATATTTTCATGTCATTTGCTTCTTTAAAATTACTTAGTTCTCACCTGTTGTATGTCTAGGAATATTTTCTTCCAAAAATAGAAAAAAATAGATGCTATCTTTTCAGCAGAAAACATTGGTTGATACAATTTGAAACCATCATGATATGGAAGAATTGTTCTGTCCCTCTCGAAGGTGGAAGAAGCATTTGGATCACAGATCATCTACAATGAAATACTTGACATGTTTAAGATGCTTTCAATCAATTTTGATCGTCAATTGCTTCTTCGTTGTAAACAGTCATTTTTCAGTGAAGGGAAAGTGTGTGTGGTATATCTACATGATGTGGTCAAACCCAGTTCCTACTAATGGCCAGGCTGAACTCCAGTAAATAATGTCCCGAATGATATTTTGCCGCCTTCTTTGGCACTTCATGAAATCTTACCATGATGAAGTGCTGAAACACAGAGATTTTCTCTTAGAGAGTGTCTCATGTTGTAACCCGTCCCATGGATTTTATGCTGTAATTCTTATCTCTTTTAAAATTTGCTATCTTCTGTACAGTTTTCATGAACCTTTCTGTTACAGTAGTGAAAATCACAGATAAATGTCATTTTGTACAACTTTGAATTTACCCCAAGAGCTGAGAGAAAACTTGCTCCTATACTTCAATCCCAGTTTCTTCTATAGTCCAACTTTGTTTCTCTACCATCAAGCTTCTCCTTTGTTGCTGCTCCAAGCCCCGTCCAAGCTGACCTTGAATACTTTCAGGGATGGGACACCCACAACTTCTCTGGGCAACCTGTCCCAGTGTTCCAGCACTCCCACAGTAAAAAAGGCCTTCCTTTCATCTAATATGTGTAGGAAATCATAAATCTAGGCATAGAAACTTGGAGTGCAAATTTGAAATTCTTTTGATTTGAAGCACATTTTAGATGAATACTGACTTACAGATGACTAAAAGATGTTGATGGGCATTTGAGCTGACAAGTTTTGAAAAAGTGCATGGAAATTAAAATTGAAACCACTAAAATTAAAAACTTCTTGCCATGTTCTTTTTCCTCTCCTATTCAAAATTGCATATGTCAGATATCAGTGCTTCGTGCAAACCTCTCAGATGCTCTCAGAGAAAAAGCTTTTCTTTCAGACTAAGTTGTGGTTGACGTAGAACACTAGCAGGAGTGAAAGTTTTTCTGGGCATCGGGGCAGCACCTTCTCCTTGGATTTGTGTGCAGAAAGCATTTTATCCAAACTGGAAAATAGACCCAACTCTGTTCTATTCATCATTCTTACTGCATCAGGCCTGAAGATGCTGTGAAAAGTAGCCTGTGGACCTTGAAGATAGCGCATGTGAAACAGATGAGAGGTGATGGAGAAGTTGAGAGAAGAAAGAGCACATGGCCCAGTACGGACGCCAGAAAGTATTTCTTCATGTGATCATGGCAGATTGCAGGAGCCACTTGGTACTATCAAACCAGCCCGACTTGGCACTGGTGCCACCTTGGGTCTGGGAACCATCCTGCGTATCGTGGATTTTCAGGAGCCAGCCGGCCACTCCCAGCCACAGGCCCTTAAACACAGACCTCGGCCCTCTTACCTGGCCAAAAAAACTCACCTGCCCCGCTTCTGCATGGCACATTGCAGGAGCCACTTGGTAATATCAAACCAGCCCGACTTGGCACTGGTGCCACCTTGGGTCTGGGAACCATCCTGCATATCATGGATTTTCAGGAGCCAGCAAGACACTCTTGGCCACAGGCCCCCAAACACAAACCTCGGCCCTTTTCCCTGGCAAAGAAAAGTCACCTGCCCTGCTTCTGCATGGCACATTGCAGGAGCAACTTGGTACTATCAAACCAGCCCGACTTGGCAATGTTGCTACCTTGGGTCTGAGAAACATCCTGCGGATCGTGGATTTTCAGGAGCCAGCCGGCCTCTCCCAGCCACAGGCCCCCAAACACAATCCACGGCCCTTTTCCCTGGCAAACAACACTCACCTGCCCTGCTTCTCGATGGCAGATTGCAGGAGTCCCTGGGTAATTTCAATCCAGCCCGACTTGGCAGCATTTCCACCTTGCGTCTGGGAATCATCCTGCATATCAAAGAATTTCAGGAGTCAGCCGGCACTCTCAGTCACAGGCCCCCAAACACAAACCATGGCCCTTTTCCCTTGCAAACAAAACTCACCTGCCCCGCTTCTGGATGGCAGATTGCAGCAGCCACTTAGTCCTATCAAACCAGCCCGAATTGGCACTGTGTTGAAAGCGAAGGGAAGCCAACCCACCTTGTCGTTTATCAGCATTGACTCCAATTTACTGATTAAATCAGCCACTTTATATAACAGTGTTAATTAACTTCATGCATATTGCAAAATCCAAGCTCACTATAGGTTAACAGAGAAAACTCTAAGCCCTCCTTTTGTTTTACCATACCCATGATTGTTTCTTGCAAACAGGACCAGCGTTCCCACTGTGATATGAAAGTCAAGTATTGGAGAGTGCTTTTGTTACTTCTTTAGAAGGTTAGAATATGCCGAAAAGATGCTAGCTGGGGACTTGCAATTAATGAATTATTTGCTGTAAGTAGGTCAAATGACATGAGCTTTCAAAAAGGAAAAGTAGTCTTATTCCACCTGCCAATTCTAAAGTAGATTAATAAGCCTTAAGCAGAAGATGGATGTGAAGAGGGATATGACATGAAAGCTTAAGCAACACTGCTGACAGCAAAAGGCTTACCTGCTGCAGATACAGGAGACAAAATACTATTTGGACACAAACATTGCTATTCAGACGACAGTAAAATTCTGAGGGACAGCAAAATTTACTCAGTCATCATGACAGTAAAATTTGCTCCCATCAAAATGTGCTCATCAATTCTTAGTGTAAGCTAAGCACCTTAAGCAGAGGGTAGTTCAAGCCTAACTGGTATTTGATGGCAAAAAAGGCAACTTGGCCTGCGTTTCTCACTTCTACTCCATTCAAAAGCTTACTCTGTCTCAGATTCCTTTGGTGGGATACCAACGCAAGCCGCCAAACTGCACGAAAATGATGATTTAAAGAAAGATAGATGAGAAAAATGGAATAATGGTTCATGTTCTTTTCCTTCCAACTGCTTTGTTTGCCCTTTTAAATTTTTGAAGTCCTTTCTGGTGTCACCATGGTTGCACTGCAGCAAGTGTTGGGCTGTAAGCTGTCCATATTGCCAGCTTCTGGACTGCCTTCAGAAAACTTCCCACTGGTTTTGTCTAGAAATCACAAGCAGTAGAGATGACAAAGACTGCAGAAACCTTCTCATCTCCTTCTAGAGCAAGACCATGTCTTTCAGCCACTCTTAACTAGACAACTTTCATCAGTCATGAGGGAGTCTCATGTTCAAGAGCTAAGCAGTGGTGACAGCTGTAAATGACAAAAAGCAGACTGAAATTCTCTTGGGACTCCAGCAGAGAGCAATGAAGGAGGTTGAATTCACCTTCTTGGGAAGTTCTAAAATGCACCTTCCCTTGAGCACAGGAGCTAAGCCATCGTAACCTTTGTTGAGTATGTCTGCGTAGACAGACATATTTAGACCATGTTATTTAAGCCACGTTATCATCTCTAGCTGCTAAGCTGCACTTCTTGCAAAGTATCTGCAACGTATTTTACAGGGTGGGCTTTGATGTGTAATCCCTGAGTAATATTGCAAAGAGAAGTACTTGGGGTGTGGGGTGGGGGGGGGAGCTGCAACTCTTAGGTTTTTCAAATCATGGTTCCATTTGAAAGTCAAAAAAGATGTCAAACCTTTCTTTCCTAGACCTATTACCAGCACAAACTGTACCAGAATTTATGACCTGTAACTGTACCGTGGACGCTCTTTCTCTGGACTATTCCTTAAGAAACAAAGTCCTCACTAGAAATAAAACAAAATTAGCCAAGTATTGGCCTGGATTAGTTCCAAGGCTCTGTACTAAAGGCCAAACACGTGTAATAATAGTAACCAGTGGACTAAAAGTTAAGTCAATAGAGCATGACTCAGTTCAAAGACATCTTGTGTCCTAATGTTCTCACAGAAGACTGTAAAAACCTGTCTGTTTTTGTGGGTTTCTTTTATCCATTTAGCTGTACCTTCTACTTCTCTCCACTGTCTGAGAACATTGATGATAAGGTTGG
The DNA here is from genome assembly GCF_027579445.1 of Ammospiza nelsoni. Lineage (NCBI taxonomy): Eukaryota > Metazoa > Chordata > Aves > Passeriformes > Passerellidae > Ammospiza > Ammospiza nelsoni. Next base: position 4,828,422 of record NC_080638.1, read on the forward strand.
ATGACCTCATGTCAACTTGTAGAAGTAAAGAAAGAGAAGCCAGTAAAGAAAGGCAAATTTGTTAATTGCAGGTGGAAAGAGGGAGGCCAACAAAAGAAAACAAAAGAACAGTACTAATGAAATGCTCCCCTGTCTTCTGTGAAAAGTAAAGGCACAGACAAGAAAGAACAAGTGCAAAATTCTCACTAGAGAAACGCACTTGATCTGACTCAAGTATTTTGCGGTACATTTCTTGCTGTTTTCTCATGCCAAACATATTAACCATTGAAGGTGTCCCTTTCCTCTCTCTGGAATCCAGCTAGGAAGATGGCTGTGTCATTGCTGACAAGCAGCTATTCTCAGAGGTGTCCAGCTGAAAGTCCTAGATCAATTGATTTGCTCTGTCACTTTGATATGGCATGACTTACAGTTTCAGCACCTGAACTTGCCAGCCCTACAATTCTTTGCCCCTTGAATGCTTAGATAGGCTCCTTGGCAACTGGCATTTGTAAGGACTTGAAACTATGCAGAATTTGCACCGTGAGATGATGCCAAATGAGTCACACCAGTAGATTAACTGGGGCATGCAAGGCAGAGAGAGGGAAATGAGAGCACAAGAAGAGAGTACACAAGAAGAGAGTACAATCTCCTTTTTTCTGAAACACTGAAGAGATCAAAGTGAACACAAATCCTCCTAGGGGTAGTTCTTGCAAAAGACTAAGAGTTCTTTTTGTGTTCACAGGCCTGGAATATTTAGCTTTGGATGACGGCAAAATGCAGATGACAAAACGAGGCCTTGAAGTCACATCCAGTATGAAGCAGTAGGAAAGAGGAAAGCAGCTGAGAGCGTCAGCCCTGCTAAGTAGTCTCAGTATTCTTCTTGACATGAGCAGAAATTTGAAATGAGTCTCTGAAAATGACAAAGGAGGCAGAAGAAAAGGGAGCGATGACTCCTCTGGCATAGTGCTTCCTAACAGGGATCTTCAAAATGTCAAGGTTGTATCATCCTTTCAACTGAAGGAAGGTATGAAAACAACAGGAAGGAAAAGGCATCCAATACTCTGGGCAGTGTACTTCTAGACAGAAAGGCCACTGATGGAAAAACCAACTAAACTGGCACCAATGCAGCAGCATTGTACTAAAGCCAGAAACGTCCAGCGCTTCGTTCTCTGCCATTCCATTCAGATGCACACAGCAGCTCTGCAACATTCCTACTGATCATCTCCTTGGCAAAGTGGCAGTGAGGGTCCGTGGTGATGCAGAGTCCCCAGGCAGATGCAAAGGAGAGCTGCTTTCTTGCAAAAACCAGGCTTTTGAAACACTCAGGCCTTTCTCATTTCCATAGCTTTAAGCCATAACAAACACAATTCAGCCAACCACCATGCACCACGCTGTGAACACACGACGCTTCTAGAACTTGTTGATCTACCTCGAAGTCAGCTGCCTCACCTTGCCACAGTCCTTTTCTACTTAGCCAAAGTAATGGGCCTCAGCCCAAGGCCTTCCTTTTGTAAGCTTCTAGCTCTATGCAGCAGCAAACCACTACTTTCTTCCGTGCCAAGACTTTAGGTAGACGATTTGCATCTGCCCTCCTTCCAGTGAAACCTAATGGGGAGAGAAAAGCCTCCCAGAGATGTTCAGTCATTCCATTTTCTAGACAGGCCAAATCCAAAGAAAAGCAAGCTATGGCATTGTGTACTTGCTCTTACAAAACACCTGCTGCCCTCTGACAATCAACTAGCAGAAAACCAGCCAAACTGAGACTTGAGGAAAACAACCCTTGGAAGGGAATAATGATGTGATCAATCAAGACAACACTTTTCCAGGCTACCGAGATACTGGAAATGTCAGCAAAGCCTTGAGAGCAAAGGCTGCACTAATGGGAAAAGGGTAAAAGAATCCCAAGAAAAACATGACCAAAGATTAAAACAATTCCAAGAAGAACATAGGCAACTAACCTGTTGAAGCCTTCAGAAAAACAGTGGCCGCTGATTTACATAGGCCATTCAAGTTAATTGACCCGTGCCCCTTCCACTCCCTTTTCGGCACCATATTGAGTGAATTGAGACCATGGAATCACAATTCCTTGGATTCTGTTCTTAACTTCAGGAGAGAAGAACAGCAGCTGAAGTACCTGTTACTGATATGATACCCAGGAACACCGAGTTGACACATTTCTTTATTGGCCGATCACAACAAGCAAGGCTAAGAGGATAAGGCTGGCTTATTTCCATGACACTTTTCTTGTTTTACAGCCTGCTCTGATTCCGGTGAAACTTTTTCATTAGCTTCTCTCTAAAAGGAGAAAGTCCAATTCAACGTCCCGCCCTACTGCTGCAAGTATACCATTTGGTTTGTGGAGCTGAAAAAATTGAATTGGAAGGTACGATGCTCTCCGAAGCTAAGAGCCGCTCCCGGGCTTCTTTCGGCAGAAGCGGCGCTAAGAGAGCACTGTGAGCGGTACAATCGTCTTTGCGCGAAGAAGCCGCTTCTTCGGCTCCGGGAGCCGGAGAGAGCGGCAGCATCGGAAAGGTGAAGAAGGAAGCTGTACAACACTGGGATTGTGTGCGCAGCTTGCCAACTGATAGAAAACAGTACCTTACACTTTCCTGACGTTTCCAATCACATGAATCTTCGAATGGAAGCTGTTTTGGACAACTTTTCTTTCCTTCATGCCAAACACTTGGCAGACCTCCGTGCAACGTCCAGAAGACGATGGGAGATGTTTTCTGTGCTCCCGCAGGTTTTCCTTGCCAGACAGAGTGGAAAAGCTTTCTGCTAGGATGTAGACCACAAAAGACGCTAAAGACGCAGGTACGATGCTCTCCGGAGCTAAGAGCCGCTGCCGGGCTTCTTTCGGCAGAAGCGGCGCTAAGAGAGCACTGTGAGCGGTACAATCGTCTTTGCGCGAAGAAGCCGCTTCTTCGGCTCCGGGAGCCGGAGAGAGCGGCAGCATCGGAAAACTGAAGAAGGAAGCTGTACAACACTGGGATTGTGTGCGCAGCTTGCCAACTGATAGAAAACAGTACCTTACACTTTCCTGACGTTTCCAATCACATGAATCTTCGAATGGAAGCTGTTTTGGACAACTTTTCTTTCCTTCATGCCAAACACTTGGCAGACCTCCGTGCAACGTCCAGAAGACGATGGGAGATGTTTTCTGTGCTCCCGCAGGTTTTCCTTGCCAGACAGAGTGGAAAAGCTTTCTGCTAGGATGTAGACCACAAAAGACGCTAAAGACGAAGGTACGATGCTCTCCGGAGCTAAGAGCCGCGGCCGGGCTTCTTTCGGCAGAAGCGGCGCTAAGAGAGCACTGTGAGCGGTACAATCGTCTTTGCGCGAAGAAGCCGCTTCTTCGGCTCCGGGAGCCGGAGAGAGCGGCAGCATCGGAAAGGTGAAGAAGGAAGCTGTACAACACTGGGATTGTGTGCGCAGCTTGCCAACTGATAGAAAACAGTACCTTACACTTTCCTGACGTTTCCAATCACATGAATCTTCGATTGGAAGCTGTTTTGGACAACTTTTCTTTCCTTCATGCCAAACACTTGGCAGACCTCCGTGCAACGTCCAGAAGACGATGGGAGATGTTTTCTGTGCTCCCGCAGGTTTTCCTTGCCAGACAGAGTGGAAAAGCTTTCTGCTAGGATGTAGACCACAAAAGACGCTAAAGACGAAGGTACGATGCTCTCCGGAGCTAAGAGCCGCTGCCGGGCTTCTTTCGGCAGAAGCGGCGCTAAGAGAGCACTGTGAGCGGTACAATCGTCTTTGCGCGAAGAAGCCGCTTCTTCGGCTCCGGGAGCCGGAGAGAGCGGCAGCATCGCAAAGGTGAAGAAGGAAGCTGTACAACACTGGGATTGTGTGCGCAGCTTGCCAACTGATAGAAAACAGTACCTTACACTTTCCTGACGTTTCCAATCACATGAATCTTCGAATGGAAGCTGTTTTGGACAACTTTTCTTTCCTTCATGCCAAACACTTGGCAGACCTCCGTGCAACGTCCAGAAGACGATGGGAGATGTTTTCTGTGCTCCCGCAGGTTTTCCTTGCCAGACAGAGTGGAAAAGCTTTCTGCTAGGATGTAGACCACAAAAGACGCTAAAGACGAAGGTACGATGCTCTCCGGAGCTAAGAGCCGCTGCCGGGCTTCTTTCGGCAGAAGCGGCGCTAAGAGAGCACTGTGAGCGGTACAATCGTCTTTGCGCGAAGAAGCCGCTTCTTCGGCTCCGGGAGCCGGAGAGAGCGGCAGCATCGGAAAGGTGAAGAAGGAAGCTGTACAACACTGGGATTGTGTGCGCAGCTTGCCAACTGATAGAAAACAGTACCTTACACTTTCCTGACGTTTCCAATCACATGAATCTTCGAATGGAAGCTGTTTTGGACAACTTTTCTTTCCTTCATGCCAAACACTTGGCAGACCTCCGTGCAACGTCCAGAAGACGATGGGAGATGTTTTCTGTGCTCCCGCAGGTTTTCCTTGCCAGACAGAGTGGAAAAGCTTTCTGCTAGGATGTAGACCACAAAAGACGCTAAAGACGCAGGTACTATGCTCTCCGGAGCTAAGAGCCGCTGCCGGGCTTCTTTCGGCAGAAGCGGCGCTAAGAGAGCACTGTGAGCGGTACAATCGTCTTTGCGCGAAGAAGCCGCTTCTTCGGCTCCGGGAGCCGGAGAGAGCGGCAGCATCGGAAAACTGAAGAAGGAAGCTGTACAACACTGGGATTGTGTGCGCAGCTTGCCAACTGATAGAAAACAGTACCTTACACTTTCCTGACGTTTCCAATCACATGAATCTTCGAATGGAAGCTGTTTTGGACAACTTTTCTTTCCTTCATGCCAAACACTTGGCAGACCTCCGTGCAACGTCCAGAAGACGATGGGAGATGTTTTCTGTGCTCCCGCAGGTTTTCCTTGCCAGACAGAGTGGAAAAGCTTTCTGCTAGGATGTAGACCACAAAAGACGCTAAAGACGAAGGGACGATGCTCTCCGGAGCTAAGAGCCGCGGCCGGGCTTCTTTCGGCAGAAGCGGCGCTAAGAGAGCACTGTGAGCGGTACAATCGTCTTTGCGCGAAGAAGCCGCTTCTTCGGCTCCGGGAGCCGGAGAGAGCGGCAGCATCGCAAAGGTGAAGAAGGAAGCTGTACAACACTGGGATTGTGTGCGCAGCTTGCCAACTGATAGAAAACAGTACCTTACACTTTCCTGACGTTTCCAATCACATGAATCTTCGATTGGAAGCTGTTTTGGACAACTTTTCTTTCCTTCATGCCAAACACTTGGCAGACCTCCGTGCAACGTCCAGAAGACGATGGGAGATGTTTTCTGTGCTCCCGCAGGTTTTCCTTGCCAGACAGAGTGGAAAAGCTTTCTGCTAGGATGTAGACCACAAAAGACGCTAAAGACGAAGGTACGATGCTCTCCGGAGCTAAGAGCCGCTGCCGGGCTTCTTTCGGCAGAAGCGGCGCTAAGAGAGCACTGTGAGCGGTACAATCGTCTTTGCGCGAAGAAGCCGCTTCTTCGGCTCCGGGAGCCGGAGAGAGCGGCAGCATCGCAAAGGTGAAGAAGGAAGCTGTACAACACTGGGATTGTGTGCGCAGCTTGCCAACTGATAGAAAACAGTACCTTACACTTTCCTGACGTTTCCAATCACATGAATCTTCGAATGGAAGCTGTTTTGGACAACTTTTCTTTCCTTCATGCCAAACACTTGGCAGACCTCCGTGCAACGTCCAGAAGACGATGGGAGATGTTTTCTGTGCTCCCGCAGGTTTTCCTTGCCAGACAGAGTGGAAAAGCTTTCTGCTAGGATGTAGACCACAAAAGACGCTAAAGACGAAGGTACGATGCTCTCCGGAGCTAAGAGCCGCTGCCGGGCTTCTTTCGGCAGAAGCGGCGCTAAGAGAGCACTGTGAGCGGTACAATCGTCTTTGCGCGAAGAAGCCGCTTCTTCGGCTCCGGGAGCCGGAGAGAGCGGCAGCATCGCAAAGGTGAAGAAGGAAGCTGTACAACACTGGGATTGTGTGCGCAGCTTGCCAACTGATAGAAAACAGTACCTTACACTTTCCTGACGTTTCCAATCACATGAATCTTCGATTGGAAGCTGTTTTGGACAACTTTTCTTTCCTTCATGCCAAACACTTGGCAGACCTCCGTGCAACGTCCAGAAGACGATGGGAGATGTTTTCTGTGCTCCCGCAGGTTTTCCTTGCCAGACAGAGTGGAAAAGCTTTCTGCTAGGATGTAGACCACAAAAGACGCTAAAGACGAAGGTACGATGCTCTCCGGAGCTAAGAGCCGCTGCCGGGCTTCTTTCGGCAGAAGCGGCGCTAAGAGAGCACTGTGAGCGGTACAATCGTCTTTGCGCGAAGAAGCTGCTTCTTCGGCTCCGGGAGCCGGAGAGAGCGGCAGCATCGGAAAACTGAAGAAGGAAGCTGTACAACACTGGGATTGTGTGCGCAGCTTGCCAACTGATAGAAAACAGTACCTTACACTTTCCTGACGTTTCCAATCACATGAATCTTCGATTGGAAGCTGTTTTGGACAACTTTTCTTTCCTTCATGCCAAACACTTGGCAGACCTCCGTGCAACGTCCAGAAGACGATGGGAGATGTTTTCTGTGCTCCCGCAGGTTTTCCTTGCCAGACAGAGTGGAAAAGCTTTCTGCTAGGATGTAGACCACAAAAGACGCTAAAGACGAAGGTACGATGCTCTCCGGAGCTAAGAGCCGCTGCCGGGCTTCTTTCGGCAGAAGCGGCGCTAAGAGAGCACTGTGAGCGGTACAATCGTCTTTGCGCGAAGAAGCCGCTTCTTCGGCTCCGGGAGCCGGAGAGAGCGGCAGCATCGGAAAGGTGAAGAAGGAAGCTGTACAACACTGGGATTGTGTGCGCAGCTTGCCAACTGATAGAAAACAGTACCTTACACTTTCCTGACGTTTCCAATCACATGAATCTTCGATTGGAAGCTGTTTTGGACAACTTTTCTTTCCTTCATGCCAAACACTTGGCAGACCTCCGTGCAACGTCCAGAAGACGATGGGAGATGTTTTCTGTGCTCCCGCAGGTTTTCCTTGCCAGACAGAGTGGAAAAGCTTTCTGCTAGGATGTAGACCACAAAAGACGCTAAAGACGCAGGTACGATGCTCTCCGGAGCTAAGAGCCGCTGCCGGGCTTCTTTCGGCAGAAGCGGCGCTAAGAGAGCACTGTGAGCGGTACAATCGTCTTTGCGCGAAGAAGCCGCTTCTTCGGCTCCGGGAGCCGGAGAGAGCGGCAGCATCGGAAAGGTGAAGAAGGAAGCTGTACAACACTGGGATTGTGTGCGCAGCTTGCCAACTGATAGAAAACAGTACCTTACACTTTCCTGACGTTTCCAATCACATGAATCTTCGATTGGAAGCTGTTTTGGACAACTTTTCTTTCCTTCATGCCAAACACTTGGCAGACCTCCGTGCAACGTCCAGAAGACGATGGGAGATGTTTTCTGTGCTCCCGCAGGTTTTCCTTGCCAGACAGAGTGGAAAAGCTTTCTGCTAGGATGTAGACCACAAAAGACGCTAAAGACGAAGGTACGATGCTCTCCGGAGCTAAGAGCCGCTGCCGGGCTTCTTTCGGCAGAAGCGGCGCTAAGAGAGCACTGTGAGCGGTACAATCGTCTTTGCGCGAAGAAGCCGCTTCTTCAGCTCCGGGAGCCGGAGAGAGCGGCAGCATCGGAAAGGTGAAGAAGGAAGCTGTACAACACTGGGATTGTGTGCGCAGCTTGCCAACTGATAGAAAACAGTACCTTACACTTTCCTGACGTTTCCAATCACATGAATCTTCGATTGGAAGCTGTTTTGGACAACTTTTCTTTCCTTCATGCCAAACACTTGGCAGACCTCCGTGCAACGTCCAGAAGACGATGGGAGATGTTTTCTGTGCTCCCGCAGGTTTTCCTTGCCAGACAGAGTGGAAAAGCTTTCTGCTAGGATGTAGACCACAAAAGACGCTAAAGACGAAGGTACGATGCTCTCCGGAGCTAAGAGCCGCTGCCGGGCTTCTTTCGGCAGAAGCGGCGCTAAGAGAGCACTGTGAGCGGTACAATCGTCTTTGCGCGAAGAAGCCGCTTCTTCGGCTCCGGGAGCCGGAGAGAGCGGCAGCATCGGAAAACTGAAGAAGGAAGCTGTACAACACTGGGATTGTGTGCGCAGCTTGCCAACTGATAGAAAACAGTACCTTACACTTTCCTGACGTTTCCAATCACATGAATCTTCGATTGGAAGCTGTTTTGGACAACTTTTCTTTCCTTCATGCCAAACACTTGGCAGACCTCCGTGCAACGTCCAGAAGACGATGGGAGATGTTTTCTGTGCTCCCGCAGGTTTTCGTTGCCAGACAGAGTGGAAAAGCTTTCTGCTAGGATGTAGACCACAAAAGACGCTAAAGACGCAGGTACGATGCTCTCCGGAGCTAAGAGCCGCTGCCGGGCTTCTTTCGGCAGAAGCGGCGCTAAGAGAGCACTGTGAGCGGTACAATCGTCTTTGCGCGAAGAAGCCGCTTCTTCGGCTCCGGGAGCCGGAGAGAGCGGCAGCATCGGAAAACTGAAGAAGGAAGCTGTACAACACTGGGATTGTGTGCGCAGCTTGCCAACTGATAGAAAACAGTACCTTACACTTTCCTGACGTTTCCAATCACATGAATCTTCGATTGGAAGCTGTTTTGGACAACTTTTCTTTCCTTCATGCCAAACACTTGGCAGACCTCCGTGCAACGTCCAGAAGACGATGGGAGATGTTTTCTGTGCTCCCGCAGGTTTTCCTTGCCAGACAGAGTGGAAAAGCTTTCTGCTAGGATGTAGACCACAAAAGACGCTAAAGACGAAGGTACGATGCTCTCCGGAGCTAAGAGCCGCTGCCGGGCTTCTTTCGGCAGAAGCGGCGCTAAGAGAGCACTGTGAGCGGTACAATCGTCTTTGCGCGAAGAAGCCGCTTCTTCGGCTCCGGGAGCCGGAGAGAGCGGCAGCATCGGAAAGGTGAAGAAGGAAGCTGTACAACACTGGGATTGTGTGCGCAGCTTGCCAACTGATAGAAAACAGTACCTTACACTTTCCTGACGTTTCCAATCACATGAATCTTCGATTGGAAGCTGTTTTGGACAACTTTTCTTTCCTTCATGCCAAACACTTGGCAGACCTCCGTGCAACGTCCAGAAGACGATGGGAGATGTTTTCTGTGCTCCCGCAGGTTTTCCTTGCCAGACAGAGTGGAAAAGCTTTCTGCTAGGATGTAGACCACAAAAGACGCTAAAGACGAAGGTACGATGCTCTCCGGAGCTAAGAGCCGCTGCCGGGCTTCTTTCGGCAGAAGCGGCGCTAAGAGAGCACTGTGAGCGGTACAATCGTCTTTGCGCGAAGAAGCCGCTTCTTCGGCTCCGGGAGCCGGAGAGAGCGGCAGCATCGGAAAACTGAAGAAGGAAGCTGTACAACACTGGGATTGTGTGCGCAGCTTGCCAACTGATAGAAAACAGTACCTTACACTTTCCTGACGTTTCCAATCACATGAATCTTCGATTGGAAGCTGTTTTGGACAACTTTTCTTTCCTTCATGCCAAACACTTGGCAGACCTCCGTGCAACGTCCAGAAGACGATGGGAGATGTTTTCTGTGCTCCCGCAGGTTTTCCTTGCCAGACAGAGTGGAAAAGCTTTCTGCTAGGATGTAGACCACAAAAGACGCTAAAGACGAAGGTACGATGCTCTCCGGAGCTAAGAGCCGCTGCCGGGCTTCTTTCGGCAGAAGCGGCGCTAAGAGAGCACTGTGAGCGGTACAATCGTCTTTGCGCGAAGAAGCCGCTTCTTCGGCTCCGGGAGCCGGAGAGAGCGGCAGCATCGGAAAGGTGAAGAAGGAAGCTGTACAACACTGGGATTGTGTGCGCAGCTTGCCAACTGATAGAAAACAGTACCTTACACTTTCCTGACGTTTCCAATCACATGAATCTTCGATTGGAAGCTGTTTTGGACAACTTTTCTTTCCTTCATGCCAAACACTTGGCAGACCTCCGTGCAACGTCCAGAAGACGATGGGAGATGTTTTCTGTGCTCCCGCAGGTTTTCCTTGCCAGACAGAGTGGAAAAGCTTTCTGCTAGGATGTAGACCACAAAAGACGCTAAAGACGAAGGTACGATGCTCTCCGGAGCTAAGAGCCGCTGCCGGGCTTCTTTCGGCAGAAGCGGCGCTAAGAGAGCACTGTGAGCGGTACAATCGTCTTTGCGCGAAGAAGCCGCTTCTTCGGCTCCGGGAGCCGGAGAGAGCGGCAGCATCGGAAAACTGAAGAAGGAAGCTGTACAACACTGGGATTGTGTGCGCAGCTTGCCAACTGATAGAAAACAGTACCTTACACTTTCCTGACGTTTCCAATCACATGAATCTTCGATTGGAAGCTGTTTTGGACAACTTTTCTTTCCTTCATGCCAAACACTTGGCAGACCTCCGTGCAACGTCCAGAAGACGATGGGAGATGTTTTCTGTGCTCCCGCAGGTTTTCCTTGCCAGACAGAGTGGAAAAGCTTTCTGCTAGGATGTAGACCACAAAAGACGCTAAAGACGAAGGTACGATGCTCTCCGGAGCTAAGAGCCGCTGCCGGGCTTCTTTCGGCAGAAGCGGCGCTAAGAGAGCACTGTGAGCGGTACAATCGTCTTTGCGCGAAGAAGCCGCTTCTTCGGCTCCGGGAGCCGGAGAGAGCGGCAGCATCGCAAAGGTGAAGAAGGAAGCTGTACAACACTGGGATTGTGTGCGCAGCTTGCCAACTGATAGAAAACAGTACCTTACACTTTCCTGACGTTTCCAATCACATGAATCTTCGATTGGAAGCTGTTTTGGACAACTTTTCTTTCCTTCATGCCAAACACTTGGCAGACCTCCGTGCAACGTCCAGAAGACGATGGGAGATGTTTTCTGTGCTCCCGCAGGTTTTCCTTGCCAGACAGAGTGGAAAAGCTTTCTGCTAGGATGTAGACCACAAAAGACGCTAAAGACGCAGGTACGATGCTCTCCGGAGCTAAGAGCCGCTGCCGGGCTTCTTTCAGCAGAAGCGGCGCTAAGAGAGCACTGTGAGCGGTACAATCGTCTTTGCGCGAAGAAGCCGCTTCTTCGGCTCCGGGAGCCGGAGAGAGTGGCAGCATCGGAAAACTGAAGAAGGAAGCTGTACAACACTGGGATTGTGTGCGCAGCTTGCCAACTGATAGAAAACAGTACCTTACACTTTCCTGACGTTTCCAATCACATGAATCTTCGATTGGAAGCTGTTTTGGACAACTTTTCTTTCCTTCATGCCAAACACTTGGCAGACCTCCGTGCAACGTCCAGAAGACGATGGGAGATGTTTTCTGTGCTCCCGCAGGTTTTCCTTGCCAGACAGAGTGGAAAAGCTTTCTGCTAGGATGTAGACCACAAAAGACGCTAAAGACGCAGGTACGATGCTCTCCGGAGCTAAGAGCCGCTGCCGGGCTTCTTTCGGCAGAAGCGGCGCTAAGAGAGCACTGTGAGCGGTACAATCGTCTTTGCGCGAAGAAGCCGCTTCTTCGGCTCCGGGAGCCGGAGAGAGCGGCAGCATCGGAAAGGTGAAGAAGGAAGCTGTACAACACTGGGATTGTGTGCGCAGCTTGCCAACTGATAGAAAACAGTACCTTACACTTTCCTGACGTTTCCAATCACATGAATCTTCGATTGGAAGCTGTTTTGGACAACTTTTCTTTCCTTCATGCCAAACACTTGGCAGACCTCCGTGCAACGTCCAGAAGACGATGGGAGATGTTTTCTGTGCTCCCGCAGGTTTTCCTTGCCAGACAGAGTGGAAAAGCTTTCTGCTAGGATGTAGACCACAAAAGACGCTAAAGACGAAGGTACGATGCTCTCCGGAGCTAAGAGCCGCTGCCGGGCTTCTTTCGGCAGAAGCGGCGCTAAGAGAGCACTGTGAGCGGTACAATCGTCTTTGCGCGAAGAAGCCGCTTCTTCGGCTCCGGGAGCCAGAGAGAGCGGCAGCATCGGAAAACTGAAGAAGGAAGCTGTACAACACTGGGATTGTGTGCGCAGCTTGCCAACTGATAGAAAACAGTACCTTACACTTTCCTGACGTTTCCAATCACATGAATATTCGATTGGAAGCTGTTTTGGACAACTTTTCTTTCCTTCATGCCAAACACTTGGCAGACCTCCGTGCAACGTCCAGAAGACGATGGGAGATGTTTTCTGTGCTCCCGCAGGTTTTCCTTGCCAGACAGAGTGGAAAAGCTTTCTGCTAGGATGTAGACCACAAAAGACGCTAAAGACGAAGGTACGATGCTCTCCGGAGCTAAGAGCCGCTGCCGGGCTTCTTTCGGCAGAAGCGGCGCTAAGAGAGCACTGTGAGCGGTACAATCGTCTTTGCGCGAAGAAGCCGCTTCTTCGGCTCCGGGAGCCGGAGAGAGCGGCAGCATCGGAAAGGTGAAGAAGGAAGCTGTACAACACTGGGATTGTGTGCGCAGCTTGCCAACTGATAGAAAACAGTACCTTACACTTTCCTGACGTTTCCAATCACATGAATCTTCGATTGGAAGCTGTTTTGGACAACTTTTCTTTCCTTCATGCCAAACACTTGGCAGACCTCCGTGCAACGTCCAGAAGACGATGGGAGATGTTTTCTGTGCTCCCGCAGGTTTTCCTTGCCAGACAGAGTGGAAAAGCTTTCTGCTAGGATGTAGACCACAAAAGACGCTAAAGACGAAGGTACGATGCTCTCCGGAGCTAAGAGCCGCTGCCGGGCTTCTTTCGGCAGAAGCGGCGCTAAGAGAGCACTGTGAGCGGTACAATCGTCTTTGCGCGAAGAAGCCGCTTCTTCAGCTCCGGGAGCCGGAGAGAGCGGCAGCATCGGAAAGGTGAAGAAGGAAGCTGTACAACACTGGGATTGTGTGCGCAGCTTGCCAACTGATAGAAAACAGTACCTTACACTTTCCTGACGTTTCCAATCACATGAATCTTCGATTGGAAGCTGTTTTGGACAACTTTTCTTTCCTTCATGCCAAACACTTGGCAGACCTCCGTGCAACGTCCAGAAGACGATGGGAGATGTTTTCTGTGCTCCCGCAGGTTTTCCTTGCCAGACAGAGTGGAAAAGCTTTCTGCTAGGATGTAGACCACAAAAGACGCTAAAGACGCAGGTACGATGCTCTCCAGAGCTAAGAGCCGCTGCCGGGCTTCTTTCGGCAGAAGCGGCGCTAAGAGAGCACTGTGAGCGGTACAATCGTCTTTGCGCGAAGAAGCCGCTTCTTCGGCTCCGGGAGCCGGAGAGAGCGGCAGCATCGCAAAGGTGAAGAAGGAAGCTGTACAACACTGGGATTGTGTGCGCAGCTTGCCAACTGATAGAAAACAGTACCTTACACTTTCCTGACGTTTCCAATCACATGAATCTTCGATTGGAAGCTGTTTTGGACAACTTTTCTTTCCTTCATGCCAAACACTTGGCAGACCTCCGTGCAACGTCCAGAAGACGATGGGAGATGTTTTCTGTGCTCCCGCAGGTTTTCCTTGCCAGACAGAGTGGAAAAGCTTTCTGCTAGGATGTAGACCACAAAAGACGCTAAAGACGAAGGTACGATGCTCTCCGGAGCTAAGAGCCGCTGCCGGGCTTCTTTCGGCAGAAGCGGCGCTAAGAGAGCACTGTGAGCGGTACAATCGTCTTTGCGCGAAGAAGCCGCTTCTTCGGCTCCGGGAGCCGGAGAGAGCGGCAGCATCGCAAAGGTGAAGAAGGAAGCTGTACAACACTGGGATTGTGTGCGCAGCTTGCCAACTGATAGAAAACAGTACCTTACACTTTCCTGACGTTTCCAATCACATGAATCTTCGATTGGAAGCTGTTTTGGACAACTTTTCTTTCCTTCATGCCAAACACTTGGCAGACCTCCGTGCAACGTCCAGAAGACGATGGGAGATGTTTTCTGTGCTCCCGCAGGTTTTCCTTGCCAGACAGAGTGGAAAAGCTTTCTGCTAGGATGTAGACCACAAAAGACGCTAAAGACGAAGGTACGATGCTCTCCGGAGCTAAGAGCCGCTGCCGGGCTTCTTTCGGCAGAAGCGGCGCTAAGAGAGCACTGTGAGCGGTACAATCGTCTTTGCGCGAAGAAGCCGCTTCTTCGGCTCCGGGAGCCGGAGAGAGCGGCAGCATCGCAAAGGTGAAGAAGGAAGCTGTACAACACTGGGATTGTGTGCGCAGCTTGCCAACTGATAGAAAACAGTACCTTACACTTTCCTGACGTTTCCAATCACATGAATCTTCGATTGGAAGCTGTTTTGGACAACTTTTCTTTCCTTCATGCCAAACACTTGGCAGACCTCCGTGCAACGTCCAGAAGACGATGGGAGATGTTTTCTGTGCTCCCGCAGGTTTTCCTTGCCAGACAGAGTGGAAAAGCTTTCTGCTAGGATGTAGACCACAAAAGACGCTAAAGACGAAGGTACGATGCTCTCCGGAGCTAAGAGCCGCTGCCGGGCTTCTTTCGGCAGAAGCGGCGCTAAGAGAGCACTGTGAGCGGTACAATCGTCTTTGCGCGAAGAAGCCGCTTCTTCGGCTCCGGGAGCCGGAGAGAGCGGCAGCATCGGAAAACTGAAGAAGGAAGCTGTACAACACTGGGATTGTGTGCGCAGCTTGCCAACTGATAGAAAACAGTACCTTACACTTTCCTGACGTTTCCAATCACATGAATCTTCGATTGGAAGCTGTTTTGGACAACTTTTCTTTCCTTCATGCCAAACACTTGGCAGACCTCCGTGCAACGTCCAGAAGACGATGGGAGATGTTTTCTGTGCTCCCGCAGGTTTTCCTTGCCAGACAGAGTGGAAAAGCTTTCTGCTAGGATGTAGACCACAAAAGACGCTAAAGACGAAGGTACGATGCTCTCCGGAGCTAAGAGCCGCTGCCGGGCTTCTTTCGGCAGAAGCGGCGCTAAGAGAGCACTGTGAGCGGTACAATCGTCTTTGCGCGAAGAAGCCGCTTCTTCGGCTCCGGGAGCCGGAGAGAGCGGCAGCATCGGAAAGGTGAAGAAGGAAGCTGTACAACACTGGGATTGTGTGCGCAGCTTGCCAACTGATAGAAAACAGTACCTTACACTTTCCTGACGTTTCCAATCACATGAATCTTCGATTGGAAGCTGTTTTGGACAACTTTTCTTTCCTTCATGCCAAACACTTGGCAGACCTCCGTGCAACGTCCAGAAGACGATGGGAGATGTTTTCTGTGCTCCCGCAGGTTTTCCTTGCCAGACAGAGTGGAAAAGCTTTCTGCTAGGATGTAGACCACAAAAGACGCTAAAGACGAAGGGACGATGCTCTCCGGAGCTAAGAGCCGCTGCCGGGCTTCTTTCGGCAGAAGCGGCGCTAAGAGAGCACTGTGAGCGGTACAATCGTCTTTGCGCGAAGAAGCCGCTTCTTCGGCTCCGGGAGCCGGAGAGAGCGGCAGCATCGGAAAGGTGAAGAAGGAAGCTGTACAACACTGGGATTGTGTGCGCAGCTTGCCAACTGATAGAAAACAGTACCTTACACTTTCCTGACGTTTCCAATCACATGAATCTTCGATTGGAAGCTGTTTTGGACAACTTTTCTTTCCTTCATGCCAAACACTTGGCAGACCTCCGTGCAACGTCCAGAAGACGATGGGAGATGTTTTCTGTGCTCCCGCAGGTTTTCCTTGCCAGACAGAGTGGAAAAGCTTTCTGCTAGGATGTAGACCACAAAAGACGCTAAAGACGCAGGTACGATGCTCTCCGGAGCTAAGAGCCGCTGCCGGGCTTCTTTCGGCAGAAGCGGCGCTAAGAGAGCACTGTGAGCGGTACAATCGTCTTTGCGCGAAGAAGCCGCTTCTTCGGCTCCGGGAGCCGGAGAGAGCGGCAGCATCGGAAAACTGAAGAAGGAAGCTGTACAACACTGGGATTGTGTGCGCAGCTTGCCAACTGATAGAAAACAGTACCTTACACTTTCCTGACGTTTCCAATCACATGAATCTTCGATTGGAAGCTGTTTTGGACAACTTTTCTTTCCTTCATGCCAAACACTTGGCAGACCTCCGTGCAACGTCCAGAAGACGATGGGAGATGTTTTCTGTGCTCCCGCAGGTTTTCCTTGCCAGACAGAGTGGAAAAGCTTTCTGCTAGGATGTAGACCACAAAAGACGCTAAAGACGCAGGTACGATGCTCTCCGGAGCTAAGAGCCGCTGCCGGGCTTCTTTCGGCAGAAGCGGCGCTAAGAGAGCACTGTGAGCGGTACAATCGTCTTTGCGCGAAGAAGCCGCTTCTTCGGCTCCGGGAGCCGGAGAGAGCGGCAGCATCGGAAAGGTGAAGAAGGAAGCTGTACAACACTGGGATTGTGTGCGCAGCTTGCCAACTGATAGAAAACAGTACCTTACACTTTCCTGACGTTTCCAATCACATGAATCTTCGATTGGAAGCTGTTTTGGACAACTTTTCTTTCCTTCATGCCAAACACTTGGCAGACCTCCGTGCAACGTCCAGAAGACGATGGGAGATGTTTTCTGTGCTCCCGCAGGTTTTCCTTGCCAGACAGAGTGGAAAAGCTTTCTGCTAGGATGTAGACCACAAAAGACGCTAAAGACGAAGGTACGATGCTCTCCGGAGCTAAGAGCCGCTGCCGGGCTTCTTTCGGCAGAAGCGGCGCTAAGAGAGCACTGTGAGCGGTACAATCGTCTTTGCGCGAAGAAGCCGCTTCTTCGGCTCCGGGAGCCGGAGAGAGCGGCAGCATCGCAAAGGTGAAGAAGGAAGCTGTACAACACTGGGATTGTGTGCGCAGCTTGCCAACTGATAGAAAACAGTACCTTACACTTTCCTGACGTTTCCAATCACATGAATATTCGATTGGAAGCTGTTTTGGACAACTTTTCTTTCCTTCATGCCAAACACTTGGCAGACCTCCGTGCAACGTCCAGAAGACGATGGGAGATGTTTTCTGTGCTCGCGCAGGTTTTCCTTGCCAGACAGAGTGGAAAAGCTTTCTGCTAGGATGTAGACCACAAAAGACGCTAAAGACGAAGGTACGATGCTCTCCGGAGCTAAGAGCCGCTGCCGGGCTTCTTTCGGCAGAAGCGGCGCTAAGAGAGCACTGTGAGCGGTACAATCGTCTTTGCGCGAAGAAGCCGCTTCTTCGGCTCCGGGAGCCGGAGAGAGCGGCAGCATCGGAAAGGTGAAGAAGGAAGCTGTACAACACTGGGATTGTGTGCGCAGCTTGCCAACTGATAGAAAACAGTACCTTACACTTTCCTGACGTTTCCAATCACATGAATCTTCGATTGGAAGCTGTTTTGGACAACTTTTCTTTCCTTCATGCCAAACACTTGGCAGACCTCCGTGCAACGTCCAGAAGACGATGGGAGATGTTTTCTGTGCTCCCGCAGGTTTTCCTTGCCAGACAGAGTGGAAAAGCTTTCTGCTAGGATGTAGACCACAAAAGACGCTAAAGACGAAGGTACGATGCTCTCCGGAGCTAAGAGCCGCTGCCGGGCTTCTTTCGGCAGAAGCGGCGCTAAGAGAGCACTGTGAGCGGTACAATCGTCTTTGCGCGAAGAAGCCGCTTCTTCGGCTCCGGGAGCCGGAGAGAGCGGCAGCATCGGAAAGGTGAAGAAGGAAGCTGTACAGCACTGGGATTGTGTGCGCAGCTTGCCAACTGATAGAAAACAGTACCTTACACTTTCCTGACGTTTCCAATCACATGAATCTTCGATTGGAAGCTGTTTTGGACAACTTTTCTTTCCTTCATGCCAAACACTTGGCAGACCTCCGTGCAACGTCCAGAAGATGATGGGAGATGTTTTCTGTGCTCCCGCAGGTTTTCCTTGCCAGACAGAGTGGAAAAGCTTTCTGCTAGGATGTAGACCACAAAAGACGCTAAAGACGCAGGTACGATGCTCTCCGGAGCTAAGAGCCGCGGCCGGGCTTCTTTCGGCAGAAGCGGCGCTAAGAGAGCACTGTGAGCGGTACAATCGTCTTTGCGCGAAGAAGCCGCTTCTTCGGCTCCGGGAGCCGGAGAGAGCGGCAGCATCGGAAAGGTGAAGAAGGAAGCTGTACAACACTGGGATTGTGTGCGCAGCTTGCCAACTGATAGAAAACAGTACCTTACACTTTCCTGACGTTTCCAATCACATGAATCTTCGATTGGAAGCTGTTTTGGACAACTTTTCTTTCCTTCATGCCAAACACTTGGCAGACCTCCGTGCAACGTCCAGAAGACGATGGGAGATGTTTTCTGTGCTCCCGCAGGTTTTCCTTGCCAGACAGAGTGGAAAAGCTTTCTGCTAGGATGTAGACCACAAAAGACGCTAAAGACGAAGGTACGATGCTCTCCGGAGCTAAGAGCCGCTGCCGGGCTTCTTTCGGCAGAAGCGGCGCTAAGAGAGCACTGTGAGCGGTACAATCGTCTTTGCGCGAAGAAGCCGCTTCTTCGGCTCCGGGAGCCGGAGAGAGCGGCAGCATCGGAAAGGTGAAGAAGGAAGCTGTACAACACTGGGATTGTGTGCGCAGCTTGCCAACTGATAGAAAACAGTACCTCACACTTTCCTGACGTTTCCAATCACATGATCATGTAGTGGAAAAGCTTTTTGCTAAGATGTAGACGACAAGAGAGGCTAAAGACTGGATGAGAGCAAATGACGCCCATCTCTATAAAAGGCAATTAGGTGGACTCGGAATAGTAGAAACCAGCCAGCTTCCTTTTTATCCCCAGGAAGTTGATGAAGCAGCTCTTCCTGGAAAACCTTGCCAGGCACATGCAAGACGACAAAATAATGTAGTCAGCATGATTTTTCAGGGGAATTTCATGCTGAACATCACTTTAAACTCCTCTGATGAATCAACTTGACTGGTAGATGAAGGGAATATTATCTGCCTGGGCTTCAGGGAGGTTTTTGACATATCTCTACATGGCAGCACGCATCCATATGGAAGCAATAGTGCAAAGGGGAGGGAACCAGTGTCTTTTCAGTGATGCTGAGTGAAAAAATCAAGAGGCAGTGGGCACTCTCTGAAATACAGGAGATTGCCATTGACCATCAGCAAATGATTCTTTACTGTGAGGGTGACTGAACCACGGCACAGACTGCCCAGAAAGATTGTGGAGCCTGGATCTTTGAAGACATTAAAAGTACACCCAGATAGAATCCTGGGCAAGAGGCTCTAGGTATCCTGGTTTAGGCAGGGGGATTGGGCCTGGTTAGCCTCACCAACCCCTTCCACTCTCATTCATTCTGTGCTAGTGAATTCTCTTCAAGATGCATTTCAAGCACTTGCATGACAAAGTTCTGTGAAGACAGAGATCCAAATGGACACGGCATCTAAGTTCCTTAAGCAGTGTTCAAGAAGAATGTAAAACTCTGGGACGAGTGTCTCTTCCCTAACTGAATCCCTTTCATGGGAAAATTCCCAGCTCTAGAAAGATCTTCTGATACGCATGCTTAAGACTGACACTGGCTGAGCAAATTTCTCCCTATGTGTATCCAAGACCAGTTAGGATCTTCACCCAAAGTGCTGTCAACATAGTCACAGAATGTCTATTGTTAAGAAGTGACAACTTCCATCAGCATGGCAACTATTGGTCCACCAAATGGATGAATGGATGGGAATTATCTACTTGGGTTAAAAACAAAAAGAAAGAGTTGGTCTTTAGTTATCAATTTCATTGCAATATTATAAGGGAAGAAAAAGACCTAAGTCCTTGACTTTCTTAACTCGAGGAAAGATTTTAAGAATTCCTTGTAAAAATGTGTGATCACAATCAGACTATTGAAACCATCTGAGTTGGGAAAAGAGTTCACAAATTGTCTAGAGAGTGGCAAAGAAGCCAAGAAAAATAGGAAAGAAACAAAAAGAGAGCAGAAGCATCAGCTTCATTGTACAAGCTCGTTCTAGAAGTGGTCTGCTGGGAAAAGGAGGCCCCAGTTGAATTTCCAATGTATTCCTGCGCTTGATTCAGTAACCGGTCAATGTAAAAACCAATCCTTTTGTACAACTTCTTCCAGCAACAAAAACTCCAACAGGTTGACACTACCATCATGCCTGTTCCAGACATATTTCAAAGAGAAATGATGATTTTCTTGAAAACCTACTTGCATAAAAGTTGCAAGATGGTGGAGGGATTCCCACATCCTCCTGCCTCCATCTGGCTTGAAAGTAGATTTGATAAAATATGCAACAAAGCACATGATTTATAAGGTAGAGTCAAATGGATGATTTGGGAATTGATCTCTTGTTGATAGTAAACTTCATATCCACTCTGTGTGACCTTTCTAAAACAAAATGTGGAGCTGAGGCATGAATCTGCCACAACAATTGTAAAGCAAACATACACACTCCCCTTCACATGCCCCCCCTTCCACACACACCTAGGCACACACAGAGATCAGCATAGCAGATCATGAACACCTTGGAAAAGACTGAAATGCTCAATGCCTCTCTTGATGGGCAAAAGAGCTGGTGCAGTAATTCAAATGCCTGGTACAGAAATTCTGTTTCATATTTAGCTCCTATTTAAAACACAGCTTTTCATTTCATTCTATTTACAGAATATTTTCATGTCATTTGCTTCTTTAAAATTACTTAGTTCTCACCTGTTGTATGTCTAGGAATATTTTCTTCCAAAAATAGAAAAAAATAGATGCTATCTTTTCAGCAGAAAACATTGGTTGATACAATTTGAAACCATCATGATATGGAAGAATTGTTCTGTCCCTCTCGAAGGTGGAAGAAGCATTTGGATCACAGATCATCTACAATGAAATACTTGACATGTTTAAGATGCTTTCAATCAATTTTGATCGTCAATTGCTTCTTCGTTGTAAACAGTCATTTTTCAGTGAAGGGAAAGTGTGTGTGGTATATCTACATGATGTGGTCAAACCCAGTTCCTACTAATGGCCAGGCTGAACTCCAGTAAATAATGTCCCGAATGATATTTTGCCGCCTTCTTTGGCACTTCATGAAATCTTACCATGATGAAGTGCTGAAACACAGAGATTTTCTCTTAGAGAGTGTCTCATGTTGTAACCCGTCCCATGGATTTTATGCTGTAATTCTTATCTCTTTTAAAATTTGCTATCTTCTGTACAGTTTTCATGAACCTTTCTGTTACAGTAGTGAAAATCACAGATAAATGTCATTTTGTACAACTTTGAATTTACCCCAAGAGCTGAGAGAAAACTTGCTCCTATACTTCAATCCCAGTTTCTTCTATAGTCCAACTTTGTTTCTCTACCATCAAGCTTCTCCTTTGTTGCTGCTCCAAGCCCCGTCCAAGCTGACCTTGAATACTTTCAGGGATGGGACACCCACAACTTCTCTGGGCAACCTGTCCCAGTGTTCCAGCACTCCCACAGTAAAAAAGGCCTTCCTTTCATCTAATATGTGTAGGAAATCATAAATCTAGGCATAGAAACTTGGAGTGCAAATTTGAAATTCTTTTGATTTGAAGCACATTTTAGATGAATACTGACTTACAGATGACTAAAAGATGTTGATGGGCATTTGAGCTGACAAGTTTTGAAAAAGTGCACGGAAATTAAAATTGAAACCACTAAAATTAAAAACTTCTTGCCATTTTCTTTTTCCTCTCCTATTCAAAATTGCATATGTCAGATATCAGTGCTTCGTGCAAACCTCTCAGATGCTCTCAGAGAAAAAGCTTTTCTTTCAGACTAAGTTGTGGTTGACGTAGAACACTAGCAGGAGTGAAAGTTTTTCTGGGCATCGGGGCAGCACCTTCTCCTTGGATTTGTGTGCAGAAAGCATTTTATCCAAACTGGAAAATAGACCCAACTCTGTTCTATTCATCATTCTTACTGCATCAGGCCTGAAGATGCTGTGAAAAGTAGCCTGTGGACCTTGAAGATAGCGCATGTGAAGCAGATGAGAGGTGATGGAGAAGTTGAGAGAAGAAAGAGCACATGGCCCAGTACGGACGCCAGAAAGTATTTCTTCATGTGATCATGGCAGATTGCAGGAGCCACTTGGTACTATCAAACCAGCCCGACTTGGCACTGGTGCCACCTTGGGTCTGGGAACCATCCTGCGTATCGTGGATTTTCAGGAGCCAGCCGGCCACTCCCAGCCACAGGCCCTTAAACACAGACCTCGGCCCTCTTACCTGGCCAAAAAAACTCACCTGCCCCGCTTCTGCATGGCACATTGCAGGAGCCACTTGGTAATATCAAACCAGCCCGACTTGGCACTGGTGCCACCTTGGGTCTGGGAACCATCCTGCATATCATGGATTTTCAGGAGCCAGCAAGACACTCTTGGCCACAGGCCCCCAAACACAAACCTCGGCCCTTTTCCCTGGCAAAGAAAAGTCACCTGCCCTGCTTCTGCATGGCACATTGCAGGAGCAACTTGGTACTATCAAACCAGCCCGACTTGGCAATGTTGCTACCTTGGGTCTGAGAAACATCCTGCGGATCGTGGATTTTCAGGAGCCAGCCGGCCTCTCCCAGCCACAGGCCCCCAAACACAATCCACGGCCCTTTTCCCTGGCAAACAACACTCACCTGCCCTGCTTCTCGATGGCAGATTGCAGGAGTCCCTGGGTAATTTCAATCCAGCCCGACTTGGCAGCATTTCCACCTTGCGTCTGGGAATCATCCTGCATATCAAAGAATTTCAGGAGTCAGCCGGCACTCTCAGTCACAGGCCCCCAAACACAAACCATGGCCCTTTTCCCTTGCAAACAAAACTCACCTGCCCCGCTTCTGCATGGCAGATTGCAGCAGCCACTTAGTCCTATCAAACCAGCCCGAATTGGCACTGTGTTGAAAGCGAAGGGAAGCCAACCCACCTTGTCGTTTATCAGCATTGACTCCAATTTACTGATTAAATCAGCCACTTTATATAACAGTGTTAATTAACTTCATGCATATTGCAAAATCCAAGCTCACTATAGGTTAACAGAGAAAACTCTAAGCCCTCCTTTTGTTTTACCATACCCATGATTGTTTCTTGCAAACAGGACCAGCGTTCCCACTGTGATATGAAAGTCAAGTATTGGAGAGTGCTTTTGTTACTTCTTTAGAAGGTTAGAATATGCCGAAAAGATGCTAGCTGGGGACTTGCAATTAATGAATTATTTGCTGTAAGTAGGTCAAATGACATGAGCTTTCAAAAAGGAAAAGTAGTCTTATTCCACCTGCCAATTCTAAAGTAGATTAATAAGCCTTAAGCAGAAGATGGATGTGAAGAGGGATATGACATGAAAGCTTAAGCAACACTGCTGACAGCAAAAGGCTTACCTGCTGCAGATACAGGAGACAAAATACTATTTGGACACAAACATTGCTATTCAGACGACAGTAAAATTCTGAGGGACAGCAAAATTTACTCAGTCATCATGACAGTAAAATTTGCTCCCATCAAAATGTGCTCATCAATTCTTAGTGTAAGCTAAGCACCTTAAGCAGAGGGTAGTTCAAGCCTAACTGGTATTTGATGGCAAAAAAGGCAACTTGGCCTGCGTTTCTCACTTCTACTCCATTCAAAAGCTTACTCTGTCTCAGATTCCTTTGGTGGGATACCAACGCAAGCCGCCAAACTGCACGAAAATGATGATTTAAAGAAAGATAGATGAGAAAAATGGAATAATGGTTCATGTTCTTTTCCTTCCAACTGCTTTGTTTGCCCTTTTAAATTTTTGAAGTCCTTTCTGGTGTCACCATGGTTGCACTGCAGCAAGTGTTGGGCTGTAAGCTGTCCATATTGCCAGCTTCTGGACTGCCTTCAGAAAACTTCCCACTGGTTTTGTCTAGAAATCACAAGCAGTAGAGATGACAAAGACTGCAGAAACCTTCTCATCTCCTTCTAGAGCAAGACCATGTCTTTCAGCCACTCTTAACTAGACAACTTTCATCAGTCATGAGGGAGTCTCATGTTCAAGAGCTAAGCAGTGGTGACAGCTGTAAATGACAAAAAGCAGACTGAAATTCTCTTGGGACTCCAGCAGAGAGCAATGAAGGAGGTTGAATTCACCTTCTTGGGAAGTTCTAAAATGCACCTTCCCTTGAGCACAGGAGCTAAGCCATCGTAACCTTTGTTGAGTATGTCTGCGTAGACAGACATATTTAGACCATGTTATTTAAGCCACGTTATCATCTCTAGCTGCTAAGCTGCACTTCTTGCAAAGTATCTGCAACGTATTTTACAGGGTGGGCTTTGATGTGTAATCCCTGAGTAATATTGCAAAGAGAAGTACTTGGGGTGTGGGGTGGGGGGGGGAGCTGCAACTCTTAGGTTTTTCAAATCATGGTTCCATTTGAAAGTCAAAAAAGATGTCAAACCTTTCTTTCCTAGACCTATTACCAGCACAAACTGTACCAGAATTTATGACCTGTAACTGTACCGTGGACGCTCTTTCTCTGGACTATTCCTTAAGAAACAAAGTCCT
Organism: Ammospiza nelsoni; assembly: GCF_027579445.1. Lineage (NCBI taxonomy): Eukaryota > Metazoa > Chordata > Aves > Passeriformes > Passerellidae > Ammospiza > Ammospiza nelsoni. The sequence goes on from NC_080638.1 coordinate 4,852,820, forward strand.
CACTAGAAATAAAACAAAATTAGCCAAGTATTGGCCTGGATTAGTTCCAAGGCTCTGTACTAAAGGCCAAACACGTGTAATAATAGTAACCAGTGGACTAAAAGTTAAGTCAATAGAGCATGACTCAGTTCAAAGACATCTTGTGTCCTAATGTTCTCACAGAAGACTGTAAAAACCTGTCTGTTTTTGTGGGTTTCTTTTATCCATTTAGCTGTACCTTCTACTTCTCTCCACTGTCTGAGAACATTGATGATAAGGTTGGATGACCTCATGTCAACTTGTAGAAGTAAAGAAAGAGAAGCCAGTAAAGAAAGGCAAATTTGTTAATTGCAGGTGGAAAGAGGGAGGCCAACAAAAGAAAACAAAAGAACAGTACTAATGAAATGCTCCCCTGTCTTCTGTGAAAAGTAAAGGCACAGACAAGAAAGAACAAGTGCAAAATTCTCACTAGAGAAACGCACTTGATCTGACTCAAGTATTTTGCGGTACATTTCTTGCTGTTTTCTCATGCCAAACATATTAACCATTGAAGGTGTCCCTTTCCTCTCTCTGGAATCCAGCTAGGAAGATGGCTGTGTCATTGCTGACAAGCAGCTATTCTCAGAGGTGTCCAGCTGAAAGTCCTAGATCAATTGATTTGCTCTGTCACTTTGATATGGCATGACTTACAGTTTCAGCACCTGAACTTGCCAGCCCTACAATTCTTTGCCCCTTGAATGCTTAGATAGGCTCCTTGGCAACTGGCATTTGTAAGGACTTGAAACTATGCAGAATTTGCACCGTGAGATGATGCCAAATGAGTCACACCAGTAGATTAACTGGGGCATGCAAGGCAGAGAGAGGGAAATGAGAGCACAAGAAGAGAGTACACAAGAAGAGAGTACAATCTCCTTTTTTCTGAAACACTGAAGAGATCAAAGTGAACACAAATCCTCCTAGGGGTAGTTCTTGCAAAAGACTAAGAGTTCTTTTTGTGTTCACAGGCCTGGAATATTTAGCTTTGGATGACGGCAAAATGCAGATGACAAAACGAGGCCTTGAAGTCACATCCAGTATGAAGCAGTAGGAAAGAGGAAAGCAGCTGAGAGCGTCAGCCCTGCTAAGTAGTCTCAGTATTCTTCTTGACATGAGCAGAAATTTGAAATGAGTCTCTGAAAATGACAAAGGAGGCAGAAGAAAAGGGAGCGATGACTCCTCTGGCATAGTGCTTCCTAGCAAGGATCTTCAAAATGTCAAGGTTGTATCATCCTTTCAACTGAAGGAAGGTATGAAAACAACAGGAAGGAAAAGGCATCCAATACTCTGGGCAGTGTACTTCTAGACAGAAAGGCCACTGATGGAAAAACCAACTAAACTGGCACCAATGCAGCAGCATTGTACTAAAGCCAGAAACGTCCAGCGCTTCGTTCTCTGCCATTCCATTCAGATGCACACAGCAGCTCTGCAACATTCCTACTGATCATCTCCTTGGCAAAGTGGCAGTGAGGGTCCGTGGTGATGCAGAGTCCCCAGGCAGATGCAAAGGAGAGCTGCTTTCTTGCAAAAACCAGGCTTTTGAAACACTCAGGCCTTTCTCATTTCCATAGCTTTAAGCCATAACAAACACAATTCAGCCAACCACCATGCACCACGCTGTGAACACACGACGCTTCTAGAACTTGTTGATCTACCTCGAAGTCAGCTGCCTCACCTTGCCACAGTCCTTTTCTACTTAGCCAAAGTAATGGGCCTCAGCCCAAGGCCTTCCTTTTGTAAGCTTCTAGCTCTATGCAGCAGCAAACCACTACTTTCTTCCGTGCCAAGACTTTAGGTAGACGATTTGCATCTGCCCTCCTTCCAGTGAAACCTAATGGGGAGAGAAAAGCCTCCCAGAGATGTTCAGTCATTCCATTTTCTAGACAGGCCAAATCCAAAGAAAAGCAAGCTATGGCATTGTGTACTTGCTCTTACAAAACACCTGCTGCCCTCTGACAATCAACTAGCAGAAAACCAGCCAAACTGAGACTTGAGGAAAACAACCCTTGGAAGGGAATAATGATGTGATCAATCAAGACAACACTTTTCCAGGCTACCGAGATACTGGAAATGTCAGCAAAGCCTTGAGAGCAAAGGCTGCACTAATGGGAAAAGGGTAAAAGAATCCCAAGAAAAACATGACCAAAGATTAAAACAATTCCAAGAAGAACATAGGCAACTAACCTGTTGAAGCCTTCAGAAAAACAGTGGCCGCTGATTTACATAGGCCATTCAAGTTAATTGACCCGTGCCCCTTCCACTCCCTTTTCGGCACCATATTGAGTGAATTGAGACCATGGAATCACAATTCCTTGGATTCTGTTCTTAACTTCAGGAGAGAAGAACAGCAGCTGAAGTACCTGTTACTGATATGATACCCAGGAACACCGAGTTGACACATTTCTTTATTGGCCGATCACAACAAGCAAGGCTAAGAGGATAAGGCTGGCTTATTTCCATGACACTTTTCTTGTTTTACAGCCTGCTCTGATTCCGGTGAAACTTTTTCATTAGCTTCTCTCTAAAAGGAGAAAGTCCAATTCAACGTCCCGCCCTACTGCTGCAAGTATACCATTTGGTTTGTGGAGCTGAAAAAATTGAATTGGAAGGTACGATGCTCTCCGAAGCTAAGAGCCGCTGCCGGGCTTCTTTCGGCAGAAGCGGCGCTAAGAGAGCACTGTGAGCGGTACAATCGTCTTTGCGCGAAGAAGCCGCTTCTTCGGCTCCGGGAGCCGGAGAGAGCGGCAGCATCGCAAAGGTGAAGAAGGAAGCTGTACAACACTGGGATTGTGTGCGCAGCTTGCCAACTGATAGAAAACAGTACCTTACACTTTCCTGACGTTTCCAATCACATGAATCTTCGATTGGAAGCTGTTTTGGACAACTTTTCTTTCCTTCATGCCAAACACTTGGCAGACCTCCGTGCAACGTCCAGAAGACGATGGGAGATGTTTTCTGTGCTCCCGCAGGTTTTCCTTGCCAGACAGAGTGGAAAAGCTTTCTGCTAGGATGTAGACCACAAAAGACGCTAAAGACGAAGGTACGATGCTCTCCGGAGCTAAGAGGCGCTGCCGGGCTTCTTTCGGCAGAAGCGGCGCTAAGAGAGCACTGTGAGCGGTACAATCGTCTTTGCGCGAAGAAGCCGCTTCTTCGGCTCCGGGAGCCGGAGAGAGCGGCAGCATCGGAAAGGTGAAGAAGGAAGCTGTACAACACTGGGATTGTGTGCGCAGCTTGCCAACTGATAGAAAACAGTACCTTACACTTTCCTGACGTTTCCAATCACATGAATCTTCGATTGGAAGCTGTTTTGGACAACTTTTCTTTCCTTCATGCCAAACACTTGGCAGACCTCCGTGCAACGTCCAGAAGACGATGGGAGATGTTTTCTGTGCTCCCGCAGGTTTTCCTTGCCAGACAGAGTGGAAAAGCTTTCTGCTAGGATGTAGACCACAAAAGACGCTAAAGACGAAGGTACGATGCTCTCCGGAGCTAAGAGCCGCTGCCGGGCTTCTTTCGGCAGAAGCGGCGCTAAGAGAGCACTGTGAGCGGTACAATCGTCTTTGCGCGAAGAAGCCGCTTCTTCGGCTCCGGGAGCCGGAGAGAGCGGCAGCATCGCAAAGGTGAAGAAGGAAGCTGTACAACACTGGGATTGTGTGCGCAGCTTGCCAACTGATAGAAAACAGTACCTTACACTTTCCTGACGTTTCCAATCACATGAATATTCGATTGGAAGCTGTTTTGGACAACTTTTCTTTCCTTCATGCCAAACACTTGGCAGACCTCCGTGCAACGTCCAGAAGACGATGGGAGATGTTTTCTGTGCTCCCGCAGGTTTTCCTTGCCAGACAGAGTGGAAAAGCTTTCTGCTAGGATGTAGACCACAAAAGACGCTAAAGACGCAGGTACGATGCTCTCCGGAGCTAAGAGCCGCTGCCGGGCTTCTTTCGGCAGAAGTGGTGCTAAGAGAGCACTGTGAGCGGTACAATCGTCTTTGCGCGAAGAAGCCGCTTCTTCGGCTCCGGGAGCCGGAGAGAGCGGCAGCATCGGAAAGGTGAAGAAGGAAGCTGTACAACACTGGGATTGTGTGCGCAGCTTGCCAACTGATAGAAAACAGTACCTTACACTTTCCTGACGTTTCCAATCACATGAATCTTCGATTGGAAGCTGTTTTGGACAACTTTTCTTTCCTTCATGCCAAACACTTGGCAGACCTCCGTGCAACGTCCAGAAGACGATGGGAGATGTTTTCTGTGCTCCCGCAGGTTTTCCTTGCCAGACAGAGTGGAAAAGCTTTCTGCTAGGATGTAGACCACAAAAGACGCTAAAGACGAAGGTACGATGCTCTCCGGAGCTAAGAGCCGCTGCCGGGCTTCTTTCGGCAGAAGCGGCGCTAAGAGAGCACTGTGAGCGGTACAATCGTCTTTGCGCGAAGAAGCCGCTTCTTCGGCTCCGGGAGCCGGAGAGAGCGGCAGCATCGCAAAGGTGAAGAAGGAAGCTGTACAACACTGGGATTGTGTGCGCAGCTTGCCAACTGATAGAAAACAGTACCTTACACTTTCCTGACGTTTCCAATCACATGAATATTCGATTGGAAGCTGTTTTGGACAACTTTTCTTTCCTTCATGCCAAACACTTGGCAGACCTCCGTGCAACGTCCAGAACACGATGGGAGATGTTTTCTGTGCTCCCGCAGGTTTTCCTTGCCAGACAGAGTGGAAAAGCTTTCTGCTAGGATGTAGACCACAAAAGACGCTAAAGACGAAGGTACGATGCTCTCCGGAGCTAAGAGCCGCTGCCGGGCTTCTTTCGGCAGAAGCGGCGCTAAGAGAGCACTGTGAGCGGTACAATCGTCTTTGCGCGAAGAAGCCGCTTCTTCGGCTCCGGGAGCCGGAGAGAGCGGCAGCATCGCAAAGGTGAAGAAGGAAGCTGTACAACACTGGGATTGTGTGCGCAGCTTGCCAACTGATAGAAAACAGTACCTTACACTTTCCTGACGTTTCCAATCACATGAATCTTCGAATAGAAGCTGTTTTGGACAACTTTTCTTTCCTTCATGCCAAACACTTGGCAGACCTCCGTGCAACGTCCAGAAGACGATGGGAGATGTTTTCTGTGCTCCCGCAGGTTTTCCTTGCCAGACAGAGTGGAAAAGCTTTCTGCTAGGATGTAGACCACAAAAGACGCTAAAGACGCAGGTACGATGCTCTCCGGAGCTAAGAGCCGCTGCCGGGCTTCTTTCGGCAGAAGCGGCGCTAAGAGAGCACTGTGAGCGGTACAATCGTCTTTGCGCGAAGAAGCCGCTTCTTCGGCTCCGGGAGCCGGAGAGAGTGGCAGCATCGGAAAGGTGAAGAAGGAAGCTGTACAACACTGGGATTGTGTGCGCAGCTTGCCAACTGATAGAAAACAGTACCTTACACTTTCCTGACGTTTCCAATCACATGAATCTTCGATTGGAAGCTGTTTTGGACAACTTTTCTTTCCTTCATGCCAAACACTTGGCAGACCTCCGTGCAACGTCCAGAAGACGATGGGAGATGTTTTCTGTGCTCCCGCAGGTTTTCCTTGCCAGACAGAGTGGAAAAGCTTTCTGCTAGGATGTAGACCACAAAAGACGCTAAAGACGAAGGTACGATGCTCTCCGGAGCTAAGAGCCGCTGCCGGGCTTCTTTCGGCAGAAGCGGCGCTAAGAGAGCACTGTGAGCGGTACAATCGTCTTTGCGCGAAGAAGCCGCTTCTTCGGCTCCGGGAGCCGGAGAGAGCGGCAGCATCGGAAAGGTGAAGAAGGAAGCTGTACAACACTGGGATTGTGTGCGCAGCTTGCCAACTGATAGAAAACAGTACCTTACACTTTCCTGACGTTTCCAATCACATGAATCTTCGATTGGAAGCTGTTTTGGACAACTTTTCTTTCCTTCATGCCAAACACTTGGCAGACCTCCGTGCAACGTCCAGAAGACGATGGGAGATGTTTTCTGTGCTCCCGCAGGTTTTCCTTGCCAGACAGAGTGGAAAAGCTTTCTGCTAGGATGTAGACCACAAAAGACGCTAAAGACGAAGGTACGATGCTCTCCGGAGCTAAGAGCCGCTGCCGGGCTTCTTTCGGCAGAAGCGGCGCTAAGAGAGCACTGTGAGCGGTACAATCGTCTTTGCGCGAAGAAGCCGCTTCTTCGGCTCCGGGAGCCGGAGAGAGTGGCAGCATCGCAAAGGTGAAGAAGGAAGCTGTACAACACTGGGATTGTGTGCGCAGCTTGCCAACTGATAGAAAACAGTACCTTACACTTTCCTGACGTTTCCAATCACATGAATCTTCGAATGGAAGCTGTTTTGGACAACTTTTCTTTCCTTCATGCCAAACACTTGGCAGACCTCCGTGCAACGTCCAGAAGACGATGGGAGATGTTTTCTGTGCTCCCGCAGGTTTTCCTTGCCAGACAGAGTGGAAAAGCTTTCTGCTAGGATGTAGACCACAAAAGACGCTAAAGACGCAGGTACGATGCTCTCCGGAGCTAAGAGCCGCGGCCGGGCTTCTTTCGGCAGAAGCGGCGCTAAGAGAGCACTGTGAGCGGTACAATCGTCTTTGCGCGAAGAAGCCGCTTCTTCGGCTCCGGGAGCCGGAGAGAGCGGCAGCATCGGAAAGGTGAAGAAGGAAGCTGTACAACACTGGGATTGTGTGCGCAGCTTGCCAACTGATAGAAAACAGTACCTTACACTTTCCTGACGTTTCCAATCACATGAATCTTCGATTGGAAGCTGTTTTGGACAACTTTTCTTTCCTTCATGCCAAACACTTGGCAGACCTCCGTGCAACGTCCAGAAGACGATGGGAGATGTTTTCTGTGCTCCCGCAGGTTTTCCTTGCCAGACAGAGTGGAAAAGCTTTCTGCTAGGATGTAGACCACAAAAGACGCTAAAGACGAAGGTACGATGCTCTCCGGAGCTAAGAGCCGCTGCCGGGCTTCTTTCGGCAGAAGCGGCGCTAAGAGATCACTGTGAGCGGTACAATCGTCTTTGCGCGAAGAAGCCGCTTCTTCGGCTCCGGGAGCCGGAGAGAGCGGCAGCATCGCAAAGGTGAAGAAGGAAGCTGTACAACACTGGGATTGTGTGCGCAGCTTGCCAACTGATAGAAAACAGTACCTTACACTTTCCTGACGTTTCCAATCACATGAATCTTCGATTGGAAGCTGTTTTGGACAACTTTTCTTTCCTTCATGCCAAACACTTGGCAGACCTCCGTGCAACGTCCAGAAGACGATGGGAGATGTTTTCTGTGCTCCCGCAGGTTTTCCTTGCCAGACAGAGTGGAAAAGCTTTCTGCTAGGATGTAGACCACAAAAGACGCTAAAGACGAAGGTACGATGCTCTCCGGAGCTAAGAGCCGCTGCCGGGCTTCTTTCGGCAGAAGCGGCGCTAAGAGAGCACTGTGAGCGGTACAATCGTCTTTGCGCGAAGAAGCCGCTTCTTCGGCTCCGGGAGCCGGAGAGAGCGGCAGCATCGGAAAACTGAAGAAGGAAGCTGTACAACACTGGGATTGTGTGCGCAGCTTGCCAACTGATAGAAAACAGTACCTTACACTTTCCTGACGTTTCCAATCACATGAATCTTCGATTGGAAGCTGTTTTGGACAACTTTTCTTTCCTTCATGCCAAACACTTGGCAGACCTCCGTGCAACGTCCAGAAGACGATGGGAGATGTTTTCTGTGCTCCCGCAGGTTTTCCTTGCCAGACAGAGTGGAAAAGCTTTCTGCTAGGATGTAGACCACAAAAGACGCTAAAGACGAAGGTACGATGCTCTCCGGAGCTAAGAGCCGCTGCCGGGCTTCTTTCGGCAGAAGCGGCGCTAAGAGAGCACTGTGAGCGGTACAATCGTCTTTGCGCGAAGAAGCCGCTTCTTCGGCTCCGGGAGCCGGAGAGAGCGGCAGCATCGGAAAACTGAAGAAGGAAGCTGTACAACACTGGGATTGTGTGCGCAGCTTGCCAACTGATAGAAAACAGTACCTTACACTTTCCTGACGTTTCCAATCACATGAATATTCGATTGGAAGCTGTTTTGGACAACTTTTCTTTCCTTCATGCCAAACACTTGGCAGACCTCCGTGCAACGTCCAGAAGACGATGGGAGATGTTTTCTGTGCTCCCGCAGGTTTTCCTTGCCAGACAGAGTGGAAAAGCTTTCTGCTAGGATGTAGACCACAAAAGACGCTAAAGACGAAGGGACGATGCTCTCCGGAGCTAAGAGCCGCTGCCGGGCTTCTTTCGGCAGAAGCGGCGCTAAGAGAGCACTGTGAGCGGTACAATCGTCTTTGCGCGAAGAAGCCGCTTCTTCGGCTCCGGGAGCCGGAGAGAGCGGCAGCATCGGAAAGGTGAAGAAGGAAGCTGTACAACACTGGGATTGTGTGCGCAGCTTGCCAACTGATAGAAAACAGTACCTTACACTTTCCTGACGTTTCCAATCACATGAATCTTCGATTGGAAGCTGTTTTGGACAACTTTTCTTTCCTTCATGCCAAACACTTGGCAGACCTCCGTGCAACGTCCAGAAGACGATGGGAGATGTTTTCTGTGCTCCCGCAGGTTTTCCTTGCCAGACAGAGTGGAAAAGCTTTCTGCTAGGATGTAGACCACAAAAGACGCTAAAGACGAAGGTACGATGCTCTCCGGAGCTAAGAGCCGCTGCCGGGCTTCTTTCGGCAGAAGCGGCGCTAAGAGAGCACTGTGAGCGGTACAATCGTCTTTGCGCGAAGAAGCCGCTTCTTCGGCTCCGGGAGCCGGAGAGAGCGGCAGCATCGCAAAGGTGAAGAAGGAAGCTGTACAACACTGGGATTGTGTGCGCAGCTTGCCAACTGATAGAAAACAGTACCTTACACTTTCCTGACGTTTCCAATCACATGAATATTCGATTGGAAGCTGTTTTGGACAACTTTTCTTTCCTTCATGCCAAACACTTGGCAGACCTCCGTGCAACGTCCAGAAGACGATGGGAGATGTTTTCTGTGCTCCCGCAGGTTTTCCTTGCCAGACAGAGTGGAAAAGCTTTCTGCTAGGATGTAGACCACAAAAGACGCTAAAGACGAAGGTACGATGCTCTCCGGAGCTAAGAGCCGCTGCCGGGCTTCTTTCGGCAGAAGCGGCGCTAAGAGAGCACTGTGAGCGGTACAATCGTCTTTGCGCGAAGAAGCCGCTTCTTCGGCTCCGGGAGCCGGAGAGAGCGGCAGCATCGGAAAGGTGAAGAAGGAAGCTGTACAACACTGGGATTGTGTGCGCAGCTTGCCAAGTGATAGAAAACAGTACCTTACACTTTCCTGACGTTTCCAATCACATGAATCTTCGATTGGAAGCTGTTTTGGACAACTTTTCTTTCCTTCATGCCAAACACTTGGCAGACCTCCGTGCAACGTCCAGAAGACGATGGGAGATGTTTTCTGTGCTCCCGCAGGTTTTCCTTGCCAGACAGAGTGGAAAAGCTTTCTGCTAGGATGTAGACCACAAAAGACGCTAAAGACGAAGGTACGATGCTCTCCGGAGCTAAGAGCCGCTGCCGGGCTTCTTTCGGCAGAAGCGGCGCTAAGAGAGCACTGTGAGCGGTACAATCGTCTTTGCGCGAAGAAGCCGCTTCTTCGGCTCCGGGAGCCGGAGAGAGCGGCAGCATCGGAAAGGTGAAGAAGGAAGCTGTACAACACTGGGATTGTGTGCGCAGCTTGCCAACTGATAGAAAACAGTACCTTACACTTTCCTGACGTTTCCAATCACATGAATCTTCGATTGGAAGCTGTTTTGGACAACTTTTCTTTCCTTCATGCCAAACACTTGGCAGACCTCCGTGCAACGTCCAGAAGACGATGGGAGATGTTTTCTGTGCTCCCGCAGGTTTTCCTTGCCAGACAGAGTGGAAAAGCTTTCTGCTAGGATGTAGACCACAAAAGACGCTAAAGACGAAGGTACGATGCTCTCCGGAGCTAAGAGCCGCTGCCGGGCTTCTTTCGGCAGAAGCGGCGCTAAGAGAGCACTGTGAGCGGTACAATCGTCTTTGCGCGAAGAAGCCGCTTCTTCGGCTCCGGGAGCCGGAGAGAGCGGCAGCATCGGAAAGGTGAAGAAGGAAGCTGTACAACACTGGGATTGTGTGCGCAGCTTGCCAACTGATAGAAAACAGTACCTTACACTTTCCTGACGTTTCCAATCACATGAATCTTCGATTGGAAGCTGTTTTGGACAACTTTTCTTTCCTTCATGCCAAACACTTGGCAGACCTCCGTGCAACGTCCAGAAGACGATGGGAGATGTTTTCTGTGCTCCCGCAGGTTTTCCTTGCCAGACAGAGTGGAAAAGCTTTCTGCTAGGATGTAGACCACAAAAGACGCTAAAGACGAAGGTACGATGCTCTCCGGAGCTAAGAGGCGCTGCCGGGCTTCTTTCGGCAGAAGCGGCGCTAAGAGAGCACTGTGAGCGGTACAATCGTCTTTGCGCGAAGAAGCCGCTTCTTCGGCTCCGGGAGCCGGAGAGAGCGGCAGCATCGGAAAGGTGAAGAAGGAAGCTGTACAACACTGGGATTGTGTGCGCAGCTTGCCAACTGATAGAAAACAGTACCTTACACTTTCCTGACGTTTCCAATCACATGAATATTCGATTGGAAGCTGTTTTGGACAACTTTTCTTTCCTTCATGCCAAACACTTGGCAGACCTCCGTGCAACGTCCAGAAGACGATGGGAGATGTTTTCTGTGCTCCCGCAGGTTTTCCTTGCCAGACAGAGTGGAAAAGCTTTCTGCTAGGATGTAGACCACAAAAGACGCTAAAGACGAAGGTACGATGCTCTCCGGAGCTAAGAGCCGCTGCCGGGCTTCTTTCGGCAGAAGCGGCGCTAAGAGAGCACTGTGAGCGGTACAATCGTCTTTGCGCGAAGAAGCCGCTTCTTCGGCTCCGGGAGCCGGAGAGAGCGGCAGCATCAGAAAGGTGAAGAAGGAAGCTGTACAACACTGGGATTGTGTGCGCAGCTTGCCAACTGATAGAAAACAGTACCTTACACTTTCCTGACGTTTCCAATCACATGAATCTTCGATTGGAAGCTGTTTTGGACAACTTTTCTTTCCTTCATGCCAAACACTTGGCAGACCTCCGTGCAACGTCCAGAAGACGATGGGAGATGTTTTCTGTGCTCCCGCAGGTTTTCCTTGCCAGACAGAGTGGAAAAGCTTTCTGCTAGGATGTAGACCACAAAAGACGCTAAAGACGAAGGTACGATGCTCTCCGGAGCTAAGAGCCGCTGCCGGGCTTTTTTCAGCAGAAGCGGCGCTAAGAGAGCACTGTGAGCGGTACAATCGTCTTTGCGCGAAGAAGCCGCTTCTTCGGCTCCGGGAGCCGGAGAGAGCGGCAGCATCGGAAAGGTGAAGAAGGAAGCTGTACAACACTGGGATTGTGTGCGCAGCTTGCCAACTGATAGAAAACAGTACCTTACACTTTCCTGACGTTTCCAATCACATGAATATTCGATTGGAAGCTGTTTTGGACAACTTTTCTTTCCTTCATGCCAAACACTTGGCAGACCTCCGTGCAACGTCCAGAAGACGATGGGAGATGTTTTCTGTGCTCCCGCAGGTTTTCCTTGCCAGACAGAGTGGAAAAGCTTTCTGCTAGGATGTAGACCACAAAAGACGCTAAAGACGAAGGTACGATGCTCTCCGGAGCTAAGAGCCGCTGCCGGGCTTCTTTCGGCAGAAGCGGCGCTAAGAGAGCACTGTGAGCGGTACAATCGTCTTTGCGCGAAGAAGCCGCTTCTTCGGCTCCGGGAGCCGGAGAGAGCGGCAGCATCGCAAAGGTGAAGAAGGAAGCTGTACAACACTGGGATTGTGTGCGCAGCTTGCCAACTGATAGAAAACAGTACCTTACACTTTCCTGACGTTTCCAATCACATGAATCTTCGATTGGAAGCTGTTTTGGACAACTTTTCTTTCCTTCATGCCAAACACTTGGCAGACCTCCGTGCAACGTCCAGAAGACGATGGGAGATGTTTTCTGTGCTCCCGCAGGTTTTCCTTGCCAGACAGAGTGGAAAAGCTTTCTGCTAGGATGTAGACCACAAAAGACGCTAAAGACGAAGGTACGATGCTCTCCGGAGCTAAGAGCCGCTGCCGGGCTTCTTTCGGCAGAAGCGGCGCTAAGAGAGCACTGTGAGCGGTACAATCGTCTTTGCGCGAAGAAGCCGCTTCTTCGGCTCCGGGAGCCGGAGAGAGCGGCAGCATCGCAAAGGTGAAGAAGGAAGCTGTACAACACTGGGATTGTGTGCGCAGCTTGCCAACTGATAGAAAACAGTACCTTACACTTTCCTGACGTTTCCAATCACATGAATCTTCGATTGGAAGCTGTTTTGGACAACTTTTCTTTCCTTCATGCCAAACACTTGGCAGACCTCCGTGCAACGTCCAGAAGACGATGGGAGATGTTTTCTGTGCTCCCGCAGGTTTTCCTTGCCAGACAGAGTGGAAAAGCTTTCTGCTAGGATGTAGACCACAAAAGACGCTAAAGACGAAGGTACGATGCTCTCCGGAGCTAAGAGCCGCTGCCGGGCTTCTTTCGGCAGAAGCGGCGCTAAGAGAGCACTGTGAGCGGTACAATCGTCTTTGCGCGAAGAAGCCGCTTCTTCGGCTCCGGGAGCCGGAGAGAGCGGCAGCATCGGAAAGGTGAAGAAGGAAGCTGTACAACACTGGGATTGTGTGCGCAGCTTGCCAACTGATAGAAAACAGTACCTTACACTTTCCTGACGTTTCCAATCACATGAATCTTCGATTGGAAGCTGTTTTGGACAACTTTTCTTTCCTTCATGCCAAACACTTGGCAGACCTCCGTGCAACGTCCAGAAGACGATGGGAGATGTTTTCTGTGCTCGCGCAGGTTTTCCTTGCCAGACAGAGTGGAAAAGCTTTCTGCTAGGATGTAGACCACAAAAGACGCTAAAGACGAAGGTACGATGCTCTCCGGAGCTAAGAGCCGCTGCCGGGCTTCTTTCGGCAGAAGCGGCGCTAAGAGAGCACTGTGAGCGGTACAATCGTCTTTGCGCGAAGAAGCCGCTTCTTCGGCTCCGGGAGCCGGAGAGAGCGGCAGCATCGGAAAGGTGAAGAAGGAAGCTGTACAACACTGGGATTGTGTGCGCAGCTTGCCAACTGATAGAAAACAGTACCTTACACTTTCCTGACGTTTCCAATCACATGAATCTTCGATTGGAAGCTGTTTTGGACAACTTTTCTTTCCTTCATGCCAAACACTTGGCAGACCTCCGTGCAACGTCCAGAAGACGATGGGAGATGTTTTCTGTGCTCCCGCAGGTTTTCCTTGCCAGACAGAGTGGAAAAGCTTTCTGCTAGGATGTAGACCACAAAAGACGCTAAAGACGAAGGTACGATGCTCTCCGGAGCTAAGAGCCGCTGCCGGGCTTCTTTCGGCAGAAGCGGCGCTAAGAGAGCACTGTGAGCGGTACAATCGTCTTTGCGCGAAGAAGCCGCTTCTTCGGCTCCGGGAGCCGGAGAGAGCGGCAGCATCGCAAAGGTGAAGAAGGAAGCTGTACAACACTGGGATTGTGTGCGCAGCTTGCCAACTGATAGAAAACAGTACCTTACACTTTCCTGACGTTTCCAATCACATGAATCTTCGATTGGAAGCTGTTTTGGACAACTTTTCTTTCCTTCATGCCAAACACTTGGCAGACCTCCGTGCAACGTCCAGAAGACGATGGGAGATGTTTTCTGTGCTCCCGCAGGTTTTCCTTGCCAGACAGAGTGGAAAAGCTTTCTGCTAGGATGTAGACCACAAAAGACGCTAAAGACGAAGGTACGATGCTCTCCGGAGCTAAGAGCCGCTGCCGGGCTTCTTTCGGCAGAAGCGGCGCTAAGAGAGCACTGTGAGCGGTACAATCGTCTTTGCGCGAAGAAGCCGCTTCTTCGGCTCCGGGAGCCGGAGAGAGCGGCAGCATCGGAAAGGTGAAGAAGGAAGCTGTACAACACTGGGATTGTGTGCGCAGCTTGCCAACTGATAGAAAACAGTACCTTACACTTTCCTGACGTTTCCAATCACATGAATCTTCGATTGGAAGCTGTTTTGGACAACTTTTCTTTCCTTCATGCCAAACACTTGGCAGACCTCCGTGCAACGTCCAGAAGACGATGGGAGATGTTTTCTGTGCTCCCGCAGGTTTTCCTTGCCAGACAGAGTGGAAAAGCTTTCTGCTAGGATGTAGACCACAAAAGACGCTAAAGACGAAGGTACGATGCTCTCCGGAGCTAAGAGCCGCTGCCGGGCTTCTTTCGGCAGAAGCGGCGCTAAGAGAGCACTGTGAGCGGTACAATCGTCTTTGCGCGAAGAAGCCGCTTCTTCGGCTCCGGGAGCCGGAGAGAGCGGCAGCATCGCAAAGGTGAAGAAGGAAGCTGTACAACACTGGGATTGTGTGCGCAGCTTGCCAACTGATAGAAAACAGTACCTTACACTTTCCTGACGTTTCCAATCACATGAATCTTCGAATGGAAGCTGTTTTGGACAACTTTTCTTTCCTTCATGCCAAACACTTGGCAGACCTCCGTGCAACGTCCAGAAGACGATGGGAGATGTTTTCTGTGCTCCCGCAGGTTTTCCTTGCCAGACAGAGTGGAAAAGCTTTCTGCTAGGATGTAGACCACAAAAGACGCTAAAGACGAAGGTACGATGCTCTCCGGAGCTAAGAGCCGCTGCCGGGCTTCTTTCGGCAGAAGCGGCGCTAAGAGAGCACTGTGAGCGGTACAATCGTCTTTGCGCGAAGAAGCCGCTTCTTCGGCTCCGGGAGCCGGAGAGAGCGGCAGCATCGCAAAGGTGAAGAAGGAAGCTGTACAACACTGGGATTGTGTGCGCAGCTTGCCAACTGATAGAAAACAGTACCTTACACTTTCCTGACGTTTCCAATCACATGAATCTTCGATTGGAAGCTGTTTTGGACAACTTTTCTTTCCTTCATGCCAAACACTTGGCAGACCTCCGTGCAACGTCCAGAAGACGATGGGAGATGTTTTCTGTGCTCCCGCAGGTTTTCCTTGCCAGACAGAGTGGAAAAGCTTTCTGCTAGGATGTAGACCACAAAAGACGCTAAAGACGAAGGTACGATGCTCTCCGGAGCTAAGAGCCGCTGCCGGGCTTCTTTCGGCAGAAGCGGCGCTAAGAGAGCACTGTGAGCGGTACAATCGTCTTTGCGCGAAGAAGCCGCTTCTTCGGCTCCGGGAGCCGGAGAGAGCGGCAGCATCGGAAAGGTGAAGAAGGAAGCTGTACAACACTGGGATTGTGTGCGCAGCTTGCCAACTGATAGAAAACAGTACCTTACACTTTCCTGACGTTTCCAATCACATGAATCTTCGAATGGAAGCTGTTTTGGACAACTTTACTTTCCTTCATGCCAAACACTTGGCAGACCTCCGTGCAACGTCTAGAAGACGATGGGAGATGTTTTCTGTGCTCCCGCAGGTTTTCCTTGCCAGACAGAGTGGAAAAGCTTTCTGCTAGGATGTAGACCACAAAAGACGCTAAAGACGCAGGTACGATGCTCTCCGGAGCTAAGAGCCGCGGCCGGGCTTCTTTCGGCAGAAGCGGCGCTAAGAGAGCACTGTGAGCGGTACAATCGTCTTTGCGCGAAGAAGCCGCTTCTTCGGCTCCGGGAGCCGGAGAGAGCGGCAGTATCGCAAAGGTGAAGAAGGAAGCTGTACAACACTGGGATTGTGTGCGCAGCTTGCCAACTGATAGAAAACAGTACCTTACACTTTCCTGACGTTTCCAATCACATGAATCTTCGATTGGAAGCTGTTTTGGACAACTTTTCTTTCCTTCATGCCAAACACTTGGCAGACCTCCGTGCAACGTCCAGAAGACGATGGGAGATGTTTTCTGTGCTCCCGCAGGTTTTCCTTGCCAGACAGAGTGGAAAAGCTTTCTGCTAGGATGTAGACCACAAAAGACGCTAAAGACGAAGGTACGATGCTCTCCGGAGCTAAGAGCCGCTGCCGGGCTTTTTTCAGCAGAAGCGGCGCTAAGAGAGCACTGTGAGCGGTACAATCGTCTTTGCGCGAAGAAGCCGCTTCTTCGGCTCCGGGAGCCGGAGAGAGCGGCAGCATCGCAAAGGTGAAGAAGGAAGCTGTACAACACTGGGATTGTGTGCGCAGCTTGCCAACTGATAGAAAACAGTACCTTACACTTTCCTGACGTTTCCAATCACATGAATCTTCGATTGGAAGCTGTTTTGGACAACTTTTCTTTCCTTCATGCCAAACACTTGGCAGACCTCCGTGCAACGTCCAGAAGACGATGGGAGATGTTTTCTGTGCTCCCGCAGGTTTTCCTTGCCAGACAGAGTGGAAAAGCTTTCTGCTAGGATGTAGACCACAAAAGACGCTAAAGACGAAGGTACGATGCTCTCCGGAGCTAAGAGCCGCTGCCGGGCTTCTTTCGGCAGAAGCGGCGCTAAGAGAGCACTGTGAGCGGTACAATCGTCTTTGCGCGAAGAAGCCGCTTCTTCGGCTCCGGGAGCCGGAGAGAGCGGCAGCATCGCAAAGGTGAAGAAGGAAGCTGTACAACACTGGGATTGTGTGCGCAGCTTGCCAACTGATAGAAAACAGTACCTTACACTTTCCTGACGTTTCCAATCACATGAATATTCGATTGGAAGCTGTTTTGGACAACTTTTCTTTCCTTCATGCCAAACACTTGGCAGACCTCCGTGCAACGTCCAGAAGACGATGGGAGATGTTTTCTGTGCTCCCGCAGGTTTTCCTTGCCAGACATAGTGGAAAAGCTTTCTGCTAGGATGTAGACCACAAAAGACGCTAAAGACGAAGGTACGATGCTCTCCGGAGCTAAGAGCCGCTGCCGGGCTTCTTTCGGCAGAAGCGGCGCTAAGAGAGCACTGTGAGCGGTACAATCGTCTTTGCGCGAAGAAGCCGCTTCTTCGGCTCCGGGAGCCGGAGAGAGCGGCAGCATCGCAAAGGTGAAGAAGGAAGCTGTACAACACTGGGATTGTGTGCGCAGCTTGCCAACTGATAGAAAACAGTACCTTACACTTTCCTGACGTTTCCAATCACATGAATATTCGATTGGAAGCTGTTTTGGACAACTTTTCTTTCCTTCATGCCAAACACTTGGCAGACCTCCGTGCAACGTCCAGAAGACGATGGGAGATGTTTTCTGTGCTCCCGCAGGTTTTCCTTGCCAGACAGAGTGGAAAAGCTTTCTGCTAGGATGTAGACCACAAAAGACGCTAAAGACGAAGGTACGATGCTCTCCGGAGCTAAGAGCCGCTGCCGGGCTTCTTTCGGCAGAAGCGGCGCTAAGAGAGCACTGTGAGCGGTACAATCGTCTTTGCGCGAAGAAGCCGCTTCTTCGGCTCCGGGAGCCGGAGAGAGCGGCAGCATCGGAAAGGTGAAGAAGGAAGCTGTACAACACTGGGATTGTGTGCGCAGCTTGCCAACTGATAGAAAACAGTACCTTACACTTTCCTGACGTTTCCAATCACATGAATCTTCGAATGGAAGCTGTTTTGGACAACTTTTCTTTCCTTCATGCCAAACACTTGGCAGACCTCCGTGCAACGTCCAGAAGATGATGGGAGATGTTTTCTGTGCTCCCGCAGGTTTTCCTTGCCAGACAGAGTGGAAAAGCTTTCTGCTAGGATGTAGACCACAAAAGACGCTAAAGACGAAGGTACGATGCTCTCCGGAGCTAAGAGCCGCTGCCGGGCTTCTTTCGGCAGAAGCGGCGCTAAGAGAGCACTGTGAGCGGTACAATCGTCTTTGCGCGAAGAAGCCGCTTCTTCGGCTCCGGGAGCCGGAGAGAGCGGCAGCATCGGAAAGGTGAAGAAGGAAGCTGTACAACACTGGGATTGTGTGCGCAGCTTGCCAACTGATAGAAAACAGTACCTTACACTTTCCTGACGTTTCCAATCACATGAATCTTCGATTGGAAGCTGTTTTGGACAACTTTTCTTTCCTTCATGCCAAACACTTGGCAGACCTCCGTGCAACGTCCAGAAGACGATGGGAGATGTTTTCTGTGCTCCCGCAGGTTTTCCTTGCCAGACAGAGTGGAAAAGCTTTCTGCTAGGATGTAGACCACAAAAGACGCTAAAGACGAAGGTACGATGCTCTCCGGAGCTAAGAGCCGCTGCCGGGCTTCTTTCGGCAGAAGCGGCGCTAAGAGAGCACTGTGAGCGGTACAATCGTCTTTGCGCGAAGAAGCCGCTTCTTCGGCTCCGGGAGCCGGAGAGAGCGGCAGCATCGCAAAGGTGAAGAAGGAAGCTGTACAACACTGGGATTGTGTGCGCAGCTTGCCAACTGATAGAAAACAGTACCTTACACTTTCCTGACGTTTCCAATCACATGAATCTTCGAATGGAAGCTGTTTTGGACAACTTTTCTTTCCTTCATGCCAAACACTTGGCAGACCTCCGTGCAACGTCCAGAAGACGATGGGAGATGTTTTCTGTGCTCCCGCAGGTTTTCCTTGCCAGACAGAGTGGAAAAGCTTTCTGCTAGGATGTAGACCACAAAAGACGCTAAAGACGCAGGTACGATGCTCTCCGGAGCTAAGAGCCGCGGCCGGGCTTCTTTCGGCAGAAGCGGCGCTAAGAGAGCACTGTGAGCGGTACAATCGTCTTTGCGCGAAGAAGCCGCTTCTTCGGCTCCGGGAGCCGGAGAGAGCGGCAGCATCGCAAAGGTGAAGAAGGAAGCTGTACAACACTGGGATTGTGTGCGCAGCTTGCCAACTGATAGAAAACAGTACCTTACACTTTCCTGACGTTTCCAATCACATGAATCTTCGATTGGAAGCTGTTTTGGACAACTTTTCTTTCCTTCATGCCAAACACTTGGCAGACCTCCGTGCAACGTCCAGAAGATGATGGGAGATGTTTTCTGTGCTCCCGCAGGTTTTCCTTGCCAGACAGAGTGGAAAAGCTTTCTGCTAGGATGTAGACCACAAAAGACGCTAAAGACGAAGGTACGATGCTCTCCGGAGCTAAGAGCCGCTGCCGGGCTTCTTTCGGCAGAAGCGGCGCTAAGAGAGCACTGTGAGCGGTACAATCGTCTTTGCGCGAAGAAGCCGCTTCTTCGGCTCCGGGAGCCGGAGAGAGCGGCAGCATCGCAAAGGTGAAGAAGGAAGCTGTACAACACTGGGATTGTGTGCGCAGCTTGCCAACTGATAGAAAACAGTACCTTACACTTTCCTGACGTTTCCAATCACATGAATATTCGATTGGAAGCTGTTTTGGACAACTTTTCTTTCCTTCATGCCAAACACTTGGCAGACCTCCGTGCAACGTCCAGAAGACGATGGGAGATGTTTTCTGTGCTCCCGCAGGTTTTCCTTGCCAGACAGAGTGGAAAAGCTTTCTGCTAGGATGTAGACCACAAAAGACGCTAAAGACGAAGGTACGATGCTCTCCGGAGCTAAGAGCCGCTGCCGGGCTTCTTTCGGCAGAAGCGGCGCTAAGAGAGCACTGTGAGCGGTACAATCGTCTTTGCGCGAAGAAGCCGCTTCTTCGGCTCCGGGAGCCGGAGAGAGCGGCAGCATCGCAAAGGTGAAGAAGGAAGCTGTATTGCACTGGGATTGTGTGCGCAGCTTGCCAACTGATAGAAAACAGTACCTTACACTTTCCTGACGTTTCCAATCACATGAATATTCGATTGGAAGCTGTTTTGGACAACTTTTCTTTCCTTCATGCCAAACACTTGGCAGACCTCCGTGCAACGTCCAGAAGACGATGGGAGATGTTTTCTGTGCTCCCGCAGGTTTTCCTTGCCAGACATAGTGGAAAAGCTTTCTGCTAGGATGTAGACCACAAAAGACGCTAAAGACGAAGGTACGATGCTCTCCGGAGCTAAGAGCCGCTGCCGGGCTTCTTTCGGCAGAAGCGGCGCTAAGAGAGCACTGTGAGCGGTACAATCGTCTTTGCGCGAAGAAGCCGCTTCTTCGGCTCCGGGAGCCGGAGAGAGCGGCAGCATCGGAAAGGTGAAGAAGGAAGCTGTACAACACTGGGATTGTGTGCGCAGCTTGCCAACTGATAGAAAACAGTACCTTACACTTTCCTGACGTTTCCAATCACATGAATATTCGATTGGAAGCTGTTTTGGACAACTTTTCTTTCCTTCATGCCAAACACTTGGCAGACCTCCGTGCAACGTCCAGAAGACGATGGGAGATGTTTTCTGTGCTCCCGCAGGTTTTCCTTGCCAGACAGAGTGGAAAAGCTTTCTGCTAGGATGTAGACCACAAAAGACGCTAAAGACGAAGGTACGATGCTCTCCGGAGCTAAGAGCCGCTGCCGGGCTTCTTTCGGCAGAAGCGGCGCTAAGAGAGCACTGTGAGCGGTACAATCGTCTTTGCGCGAAGAAGCCGCTTCTTCGGCTCCGGGAGCCGGAGAGAGCGGCAGCATCGGAAAGGTGAAGAAGGAAGCTGTACAACACTGGGATTGTGTGCGCAGCTTGCCAACTGATAGAAAACAGTACCTTACACTTTCCTGACGTTTCCAATCACATGAATCTTCGATTGGAAGCTGTTTTGGACAACTTTTCTTTCCTTCATGCCAAACACTTGGCAGACCTCCGTGCAACGTCCAGAAGACGATGGGAGATGTTTTCTGTGCTCCCGCAGGTTTTCCTTGCCAGACAGAGTG
Organism: Ammospiza nelsoni; assembly: GCF_027579445.1. Taxonomy (NCBI): domain Eukaryota; kingdom Metazoa; phylum Chordata; class Aves; order Passeriformes; family Passerellidae; genus Ammospiza; species Ammospiza nelsoni. The sequence continues at coordinate 4,873,497 of NC_080638.1, forward strand.
GAAAAGCTTTCTGCTAGGATGTAGACCACAAAAGACGCTAAAGACGAAGGTACGATGCTCTCCGGAGCTAAGAGCCGCTGCCGGGCTTCTTTCGGCAGAAGCGGCGCTAAGAGAGCACTGTGAGCGGTACAATCGTCTTTGCGCGAAGAAGCCGCTTCTTCGGCTCCGGGAGCCGGAGAGAGCGGCAGCATCGCAAAGGTGAAGAAGGAAGCTGTACAACACTGGGATTGTGTGCGCAGCTTGCCAACTGATAGAAAACAGTACCTTACACTTTCCTGACGTTTCCAATCACATGAATCTTCGATTGGAAGCTGTTTTGGACAACTTTTCTTTCCTTCATGCCAAACACTTGGCAGACCTCCGTGCAACGTCCAGAAGACGATGGGAGATGTTTTCTGTGCTCGCGCAGGTTTTCCTTGCCAGACAGAGTGGAAAAGCTTTCTGCTAGGATGTAGACCACAAAAGACGCTAAAGACGAAGGTACGATGCTCTCCGGAGCTAAGAGCCGCTGCCGGGCTTCTTTCGGCAGAAGCGGCGCTAAGAGAGCACTGTGAGCGGTACAATCGTCTTTGCGCGAAGAAGCCGCTTCTTCGGCTCCGGGAGCCGGAGAGAGCGGCAGCATCGCAAAGGTGAAGAAGGAAGCTGTACAACACTGGGATTGTGTGCGCAGCTTGCCAACTGATAGAAAACAGTACCTTACACTTTCCTGACGTTTCCAATCACATGAATATTCGATTGGAAGCTGTTTTGGACAACTTTTCTTTCCTTCATGCCAAACACTTGGCAGACCTCCGTGCAACGTCCAGAAGACGATGGGAGATGTTTTCTGTGCTCCCGCAGGTTTTCCTTGCCAGACAGAGTGGAAAAGCTTTCTGCTAGGATGTAGACCACAAAAGACGCTAAAGACGAAGGTACGATGCTCTCCGGAGCTAAGAGCCGCTGCCGGGCTTCTTTCGGCAGAAGCGGCGCTAAGAGAGCACTGTGAGCGGTACAATCGTCTTTGCGCGAAGAAGCCGCTTCTTCGGTTCCGGGAGCCGGAGAGAGCGGCAGCATCGGAAAACTGAAGAAGGAAGCTGTACAACACTGGGATTGTGTGCGCAGCTTGCCAACTGATAGAAAACAGTACCTTACACTTTCCTGACGTTTCCAATCACATGAATCTTCGAATGGAAGCTGTTTTGGACAACTTTTCTTTCCTTCATGCCAAACACTTGGCAGACCTCCGTGCAACGTCCAGAAGACGATGGGAGATGTTTTCTGTGCTCCCGCAGGTTTTCCTTGCCAGACAGAGTGGAAAAGCTTTCTGCTAGGATGTAGACCACAAAAGACGCTAAAGACGAAGGTACGATGCTCTCCGGAGCTAAGAGCCGCTGCCGGGCTTCTTTCGGCAGAAGCGGCGCTAAGAGAGCACTGTGAGCGGTACAATCGTCTTTGCGCGAAGAAGCCGCTTCTTCGGCTCCGGGAGCCGGAGAGAGCGGCAGCATCGGAAAGGTGAAGAAGGAAGCTGTACAACACTGGGATTGTGTGCGCAGCTTGCCAACTGATAGAAAACAGTACCTTACACTTTCCTGACGTTTCCAATCACATGAATCTTCGATTGGAAGCTGTTTTGGACAACTTTTCTTTCCTTCATGCCAAACACTTGGCAGACCTCCGTGCAACGTCCAGAAGACGATGGGAGATGTTTTCTGTGCTCCCGCAGGTTTTCCTTGCCAGACAGAGTGGAAAAGCTTTCTGCTAGGATGTAGACCACAAAAGACGCTAAAGACGAAGGTACGATGCTCTCCGGAGCTAAGAGCCGCTGCCGGGCTTCTTTCGGCAGAAGCGGCGCTAAGAGAGCACTGTGAGCGGTACAATCGTCTTTGCGCGAAGAAGCCGCTTCTTCGGCTCCGGGAGCCGGAGAGAGCGGCAGCATCGCAAAGGTGAAGAAGGAAGCTGTACAACACTGGGATTGTGTGCGCAGCTTGCCAACTGATAGAAAACAGTACCTTACACTTTCCTGACGTTTCCAATCACATGAATCTTCGATTGGAAGCTGTTTTGGACAACTTTTCTTTCCTTCATGCCAAACACTTGGCAGACCTCCGTGCAACGTCCAGAAGACGATGGGAGATGTTTTCTGTGCTCCCGCAGGTTTTCCTTGCCAGACAGAGTGGAAAAGCTTTCTGCTAGGATGTAGACCACAAAAGACGCTAAAGACGAAGGTACGATGCTCTCCGGAGCTAAGAGCCGCTGCCGGGCTTCTTTCGGCAGAAGCGGCGCTAAGAGAGCACTGTGAGCGGTACAATCGTCTTTGCGCGAAGAAGCCGCTTCTTCGGCTCCGGGAGCCGGAGAGAGCGGCAGCATCGGAAAGGTGAAGAAGGAAGCTGTACAACACTGGGATTGTGTGCGCAGCTTGCCAACTGATAGAAAACAGTACCTTACACTTTCCTGACGTTTCCAATCACATGAATCTTCGATTGGAAGCTGTTTTGGACAACTTTTCTTTCCTTCATGCCAAACACTTGGCAGACCTCCGTGCAACGTCCAGAAGACGATGGGAGATGTTTTCTGTGCTCCCGCAGGTTTTCCTTGCCAGACAGAGTGGAAAAGCTTTCTGCTAGGATGTAGACCACAAAAGACGCTAAAGACGAAGGTACGATGCTCTCCGGAGCTAAGAGCCGCTGCCGGGCTTCTTTCGGCAGAAGCGGCGCTAAGAGAGCACTGTGAGCGGTACAATCGTCTTTGCGCGAAGAAGCCGCTTCTTCGGCTCCGGGAGCCGGAGAGAGCGGCAGCATCGCAAAGGTGAAGAAGGAAGCTGTACAACACTGGGATTGTGTGCGCAGCTTGCCAACTGATAGAAAACAGTACCTTACACTTTCCTGACGTTTCCAATCACATGAATCTTCGATTGGAAGCTGTTTTGGACAACTTTTCTTTCCTTCATGCCAAACACTTGGCAGACCTCCGTGCAACGTCCAGAAGACGATGGGAGATGTTTTCTGTGCTCCCGCAGGTTTTCCTTGCCAGACAGAGTGGAAAAGCTTTCTGCTAGGATGTAGACCACAAAAGACGCTAAAGACGAAGGTACGATGCTCTCCGGAGCTAAGAGCCGCTGCCGGGCTTCTTTCGGCAGAAGCGGCGCTAAGAGAGCACTGTGAGCGGTACAATCGTCTTTGCGCGAAGAAGCCGCTTCTTCGGCTCCGGGAGCCGGAGAGAGCGGCAGCATCGCAAAGGTGAAGAAGGAAGCTGTACAACACTGGGATTGTGTGCGCAGCTTGCCAACTGATAGAAAACAGTACCTTACACTTTCCTGACGTTTCCAATCACATGAATCTTCGAATGGAAGCTGTTTTGGACAACTTTTCTTTCCTTCATGCCAAACACTTGGCAGACCTCCGTGCAACGTCCAGAAGACGATGGGAGATGTTTTCTGTGCTCCCGCAGGTTTTCCTTGCCAGACAGAGTGGAAAAGCTTTCTGCTAGGATGTAGACCACAAAAGACGCTAAAGACGAAGGTACGATGCTCTCCGGAGCTAAGAGCCGCTGCCGGGCTTCTTTCGGCAGAAGCGGCGCTAAGAGAGCACTGTGAGCGGTACAATCGTCTTTGCGCGAAGAAGCCGCTTCTTCGGCTCCGGGAGCCGGAGAGAGCGGCAGCATCGGAAAGGTGAAGAAGGAAGCTGTATTGCACTGGGATTGTGTGCGCAGCTTGCCAACTGATAGAAAACAGTACCTTACACTTTCCTGACGTTTCCAATCACATGAATCTTCGATTGGAAGCTGTTTTGGACAACTTTTCTTTCCTTCATGCCAAACACTTGGCAGACCTCCGTGCAACGTCCAGAAGACGATGGGAGATGTTTTCTGTGCTCCCGCAGGTTTTCCTTGCCAGACAGAGTGGAAAAGCTTTCTGCTAGGATGTAGACCACAAAAGACGCTAAAGACGAAGGTACGATGCTCTCCGGAGCTAAGAGCCGCTGCCGGGCTTCTTTCGGCAGAAGCGGCGCTAAGAGAGCACTGTGAGCGGTACAATCGTCTTTGCGCGAAGAAGCCGCTTCTTCGGCTCCGGGAGCCGGAGAGAGCGGCAGCATCGGAAAGGTGAAGAAGGAAGCTGTACAACACTGGGATTGTGTGCGCAGCTTGCCAACTGATAGAAAACAGTACCTTACACTTTCCTGACGTTTCCAATCACATGAATCTTCGATTGGAAGCTGTTTTGGACAACTTTTCTTTCCTTCATGCCAAACACTTGGCAGACCTCCGTGCAACGTCCAGAAGACGATGGGAGATGTTTTCTGTGCTCCCGCAGGTTTTCCTTGCCAGACAGAGTGGAAAAGCTTTCTGCTAGGATGTAGACCACAAAAGACGCTAAAGACGAAGGTACGATGCTCTCCGGAGCTAAGAGCCGCTGCCGGGCTTCTTTCGGCAGAAGCGGCGCTAAGAGAGCACTGTGAGCGGTACAATCGTCTTTGCGCGAAGAAGCCGCTTCTTCGGCTCCGGGAGCCGGAGAGAGCGGCAGCATCGGAAAGGTGAAGAAGGAAGCTGTACAACACTGGGATTGTGTGCGCAGCTTGCCAACTGATAGAAAACAGTACCTTACACTTTCCTGACGTTTCCAATCACATGAATCTTCGATTGGAAGCTGTTTTGGACAACTTTTCTTTCCTTCATGCCAAACACTTGGCAGACCTCCGTGCAACGTCCAGAAGACGATGGGAGATGTTTTCTGTGCTCCCGCAGGTTTTCCTTGCCAGACAGAGTGGAAAAGCTTTCTGCTAGGATGTAGACCACAAAAGACGCTAAAGACGAAGGTACGATGCTCTCCGGAGCTAAGAGCCGCTGCCGGGCTTCTTTCGGCAGAAGCGGCGCTAAGAGAGCACTTGTGAGCGGTACAATCGTCTTTGCGCGAAGAAGCCGCTTCTTCGGCTCCGGGAGCCGGAGAGAGCGGCAGCATCGGAAAACTGAAGAAGGAAGCTGTACAACACTGGGATTGTGTGCGCAGCTTGCCAACTGATAGAAAACAGTACCTTACACTTTCCTGACGTTTCCAATCACATGAATCTTCGATTGGAAGCTGTTTTGGACAACTTTTCTTTCCTTCATGCCAAACAATTGGCAGACCTCCGTGCAACGTCCAGAAGACGATGGGAGATGTTTTCTGTGCTCCCGCAGGTTTTCCTTGCCAGACAGAGTGGAAAAGCTTTCTGCTAGGATGTAGACCACAAAAGACGCTAAAGACGAAGGTACGATGCTCTCCGGAGCTAAGAGCCGCTGCCGGGCTTCTTTCGGCAGAAGCGGCGCTAAGAGAGCACTGTGAGCGGTACAATCGTCTTTGCGCGAAGAAGCCGCTTCTTCGGCTCCGGGAGCCGGAGAGAGCGGCAGCATCGGAAAGGTGAAGAAGGAAGCTGTATTGCACTGGGATTGTGTGCGCAGCTTGCCAACTGATAGAAAACAGTACCTTACACTTTCCTGACGTTTCCAATCACATGAATCTTCGATTGGAAGCTGTTTTGGACAACTTTTCTTTCCTTCATGCCAAACACTTGGCAGACCTCCGTGCAACGTCCAGAAGACGATGGGAGATGTTTTCTGTGCTCCCGCAGGTTTTCCTTGCCAGACAGAGTGGAAAAGCTTTCTGCTAGGATGTAGACCACAAAAGACGCTAAAGACGAAGGTACGATGCTCTCCGGAGCTAAGAGCCGCTGCCGGGCTTCTTTCGGCAGAAGCGGCGCTAAGAGAGCACTGTGAGCGGTACAATCGTCTTTGCGCGAAGAAGCCGCTTCTTCGGCTCCGGGAGCCGGAGAGAGCGGCAGCATCGCAAAGGTGAAGAAGGAAGCTGTACAACACTGGGATTGTGTGCGCAGCTTGCCAACTGATAGAAAACAGTACCTTACACTTTCCTGACGTTTCCAATCACATGAATCTTCGAATGGAAGCTGTTTTGGACAACTTTTCTTTCCTTCATGCCAAACACTTGGCAGACCTCCGTGCAACGTCCAGAAGACGATGGGAGATGTTTTCTGTGCTCCCGCAGGTTTTCCTTGCCAGACAGAGTGGAAAAGCTTTCTGCTAGGATGTAGACCACAAAAGACGCTAAAGACGCAGGTACGATGCTCTCCGGAGCTAAGAGCCGCTGCCGGGCTTCTTTCGGCAGAAGCGGCGCTAAGAGAGCACTGTGAGCGGTACAATCGTCTTTGCGCGAAGAAGCCGCTTCTTCGGCTCCGGGAGCCGGAGAGAGCGGCAGCATCGGAAAGGTGAAGAAGGAAGCTGTACAACACTGGGATTGTGTGCGCAGCTTGCCAACTGATAGAAAACAGTACCTTACACTTTCCTGACGTTTCCAATCACATGAATCTTCGAATGGAAGCTGTTTTGGACAACTTTTCTTTCCTTCATGCCAAACACTTGGCAGACCTCCGTGCAACGTCCAGAAGACGATGGGAGATGTTTTCTGTGCTCCCGCAGGTTTTCCTTGCCAGACAGAGTGGAAAAGCTTTCTGCTAGGATGTAGACCACAAAAGACGCTAAAGACGAAGGTACGATGCTCTCCGGAGCTAAGAGCCGCTGCCGGGCTTCTTTCGGCAGAAGCGGCGCTAAGAGAGCACTGTGAGCGGTACAATCGTCTTTGCGCGAAGAAGCCGCTTCTTCGGCTCCGGGAGCCGGAGAGAGCGGCAGCATCGGAAAGGTGAAGAAGGAAGCTGTATTGCACTGGGATTGTGTGCGCAGCTTGCCAACTGATAGAAAACAGTACCTTACACTTTCCTGACGTTTCCAATCACATGAATCTTCGATTGGAAGCTGTTTTGGACAACTTTTCTTTCCTTCATGCCAAACAATTGGCAGACCTCCGTGCAACGTCCAGAAGACGAGGGAGATGTTTTCTGTGCTCCCGCAGGTTTTCCTTGCCAGACAGAGTGGAAAAGCTTTCTGCTAGGATGTAGACCACAAAAGACGCTAAAGACGAAGGTACGATGCTCTCCGGAGCTAAGAGCCGCTGCCGGGCTTCTTTCGGCAGAAGCGGCGCTAAGAGAGCACTGTGAGCGGTACAATCGTCTTTGCGCGAAGAAGCCGCTTCTTCGGCTCCGGGAGCCGGAGAGAGCGGCAGCATCGGAAAGGTGAAGAAGGAAGCTGTATTGCACTGGGATTGTGTGCGCAGCTTGCCAACTGATAGAAAACAGTACCTTACACTTTCCTGACGTTTCCAATCACATGAATCTTCGATTGGAAGCTGTTTTGGACAACTTTTCTTTCCTTCATGCCAAACACTTGGCAGACCTCCGTGCAACGTCCAGAAGACGATGGGAGATGTTTTCTGTGCTCCCGCAGGTTTTCCTTGCCAGACAGAGTGGAAAAGCTTTCTGCTAGGATGTAGACCACAAAAGACGCTAAAGACGAAGGTACGATGCTCTCCGGAGCTAAGAGCCGCTGCCGGGCTTCTTTCGGCAGAAGCGGCGCTAAGAGAGCACTGTGAGCGGTACAATCGTCTTTGCGCGAAGAAGCCGCTTCTTCGGCTCCGGGAGCCGGAGAGAGCGGCAGCATCGGAAAGGTGAAGAAGGAAGCTGTATTGCACTGGGATTGTGTGCGCAGCTTGCCAACTGATAGAAAACAGTACCTTACACTTTCCTGACGTTTCCAATCACATGAATCTTCGATTGGAAGCTGTTTTGGACAACTTTTCTTTCCTTCATGCCAAACACTTGGCAGACCTCCGTGCAACGTCCAGAAGACGATGGGAGATGTTTTCTGTGCTCCCGCAGGTTTTCCTTGCCAGACAGAGTGGAAAAGCTTTCTGCTAGGATGTAGACCACAAAAGACGCTAAAGACGAAGGTACGATGCTCTCCGGAGCTAAGAGCCGCTGCCGGGCTTCTTTCGGCAGAAGCGGCGCTAAGAGAGCACTGTGAGCGGTACAATCGTCTTTGCGCGAAGAAGCCGCTTCTTCGGCTCCGGGAGCCGGAGAGAGCGGCAGCATCGGAAAACTGAAGAAGGAAGCTGTACAACACTGGGATTGTGTGCGCAGCTTGCCAACTGATAGAAAACAGTACCTTACACTTTCCTGACGTTTCCAATCACATGAATCTTCGATTGGAAGCTGTTTTGGACAACTTTTCTTTCCTTCATGCCAAACACTTGGCAGACCTCCGTGCAACGTCCAGAAGACGATGGGAGATGTTTTCTGTGCTCCCGCAGGTTTTCCTTGCCAGACAGAGTGGAAAAGCTTTCTGCTAGGATGTAGACCACAAAAGACGCTAAAGACGAAGGTACGATGCTCTCCGGAGCTAAGAGCCGCTGCCGGGCTTCTTTCGGCAGAAGCGGCGCTAAGAGAGCACTGTGAGCGGTACAATCGTCTTTGCGCGAAGAAGCCGCTTCTTCGGCTCCGGGAGCCGGAGAGAGCGGCAGCATCGCAAAGGTGAAGAAGGAAGCTGTACAACACTGGGATTGTGTGCGCAGCTTGCCAACTGATAGAAAACAGTACCTTACACTTTCCTGACGTTTCCAATCACATGAATCTTCGATTGGAAGCTGTTTTGGACAACTTTTCTTTCCTTCATGCCAAACACTTGGCAGACCTCCGTGCAACGTCCAGAAGACGATGGAGATGTTTTCTGTGCTCCCGCAGGTTTTCCTTGCCAGACAGAGTGGAAAAGCTTTCTGCTAGGATGTAGACCACAAAAGACGCTAAAGACGCAGGTACGATGCTCTCCGGAGCTAAGAGCCCGCTGCCGGGCTTCTTTCGGCAGAAGCGGCGCTAAGAGAGCACTGTGAGCGGTACAATCGTCTTTGCGCGAAGAAGCCGCTTCTTCGGCTCCGGGAGCCGGAGGAGAGCGGCAGCATCGGAAAACTGAAGAAGGAAGCTGTACAACACTGGGATTGTGTGCGCAGCTTGCCAACTGATAGAAAACAGTACCTTACACTTTCCTGACGTTTCCAATCACATGAATCTTCGATTGGAAGCTGTTTTGGACAACTTTTCTTTCCTTCATGCCAAACACTTGGCAGACCTCCGTGCAACGTCCAGAAGACGATGGGAGATGTTTTCTGTGCTCCCGCAGGTTTTCCTTGCCAGACAGAGTGGAAAAGCTTTCTGCTAGGATGTAGACCACAAAAGACGCTAAAGACGAAGGTACGATGCTCTCCGGAGCTAAGAGCCGCTGCCGGGCTTCTTTCGGCAGAAGCGGCGCTAAGAGAGCACTGTGAGCGGTACAATCGTCTTTGCGCGAAGAAGCCGCTTCTTCGGCTCCGGGAGCCGGAGAGAGCGGCAGCATCGGAAAGGTGAAGAAGGAAGCTGTACAACACTGGGATTGTGTGCGCAGCTTGCCAACTGATAGAAAACAGTACCTTACACTTTCCTGACGTTTCCAATCACATGAATCTTCGATTGGAAGCTGTTTTGGACAACTTTTCTTTCCTTCATGCCAAACACTTGGCAGACCTCCGTGCAACGTCCAGAAGACGATGGGAGATGTTTTCTGTGCTCCCGCAGGTTTTCCTTGCCAGACAGAGTGGAAAAGCTTTCTGCTAGGATGTAGACCACAAAAGACGCTAAAGACGAAGGTACGATGCTCTCCGGAGCTAAGAGCCGCTGCCGGGCTTCTTTCGGCAGAAGCGGCGCTAAGAGAGCACTGTGAGCGGTACAATCGTCTTTGCGCGAAGAAGCCGCTTCTTCGGCTCCGGGAGCCGGAGAGAGCGGCAGCATCGCAAAGGTGAAGAAGGAAGCTGTACAACACTGGGATTGTGTGCGCAGCTTGCCAACTGATAGAAAACAGTACCTTACACTTTCCTGACGTTTCCAATCACATGAATCTTCGATTGGAAGCTGTTTTGGACAACTTTTCTTTCCTTCATGCCAAACACTTGGCAGACCTCCGTGCAACGTCCAGAAGACGATGGGAGATGTTTTCTGTGCTCCCGCAGGTTTTCCTTGCCAGACAGAGTGGAAAAGCTTTCTGCTAGGATGTAGACCACAAAAGACGCTAAAGACGAAGGTACGATGCTCTCCGGAGCTAAGAGCCGCTGCCGGGCTTCTTTCGGCAGAAGCGGCGCTAAGAGAGCACTGTGAGCGGTACAATCGTCTTTGCGCGAAGAAGCCGCTTCTTCGGCTCCGGGAGCCGGAGAGAGCGGCAGCATCGGAAAACTGAAGAAGGAAGCTGTACAACACTGGGATTGTGTGCGCAGCTTGCCAACTGATAGAAAACAGTACCTTACACTTTCCTGACGTTTCCAATCACATGAATCTTCGATTGGAAGCTGTTTTGGACAACTTTTCTTTCCTTCATGCCAAACACTTGGCAGACCTCCGTGCAACGTCCAGAAGACGATGGGAGATGTTTTCTGTGCTCCCACAGGTTTTCCTTGCCAGACAGAGTGGAAAAGCTTTCTGCTAGGATGTAGACCACAAAAGACGCTAAAGACGAAGGTACGATGCTCTCCGGAGCTAAGAGCCGCTGCCGGGCTTCTTTCGGCAGAAGCGGCGCTAAGAGAGCACTGTGAGCGGTACAATCGTCTTTGCGCGAAGAAGCCGCTTCTTCGGCTCCGGGAGCCGGAGAGAGAGCGGCAGCATCGGAAAGGTGAAGAAGGAAGCTGTACAACACTGGGATTGTGTGCGCAGCTTGCCAACTGATAGAAAACAGTACCTTACACTTTCCTGACGTTTCCAATCACATGAATCTTCGATTGGAAGCTGTTTTGGACAACTTTTCTTTCCTTCATGCCAAACACTTGGCAGACCTCCGTGCAACGTCCAGAAGACGATGGGAGATGTTTTCTGTGCTCCCGCAGGTTTTCCTTGCCAGACAGAGTGGAAAAGCTTTCTGCTAGGATGTAGACCACAAAAGACGCTAAAGACGAAGGTACGATGCTCTCCGGAGCTAAGAGCCGCTGCCGGGCTTCTTTCGGCAGAAGCGGCGCTAAGAGAGCACTGTGAGCGGTACAATCGTCTTTGCGCGAAGAAGCCGCTTCTTCGGCTCCGGGAGCCGGAGAGAGCGGCAGCATCGGAAAACTGAAGAAGGAAGCTGTACAACACTGGGATTGTGTGCGCAGCTTGCCAACTGATAGAAAACAGTACCTTACACTTTCCTGACGTTTCCAATCACATGAATCTTCGATTGGAAGCTGTTTTGGACAACTTTTCTTTCCTTCATGCCAAACACTTGGCAGACCTCCGTGCAACGTCCAGAAGACGATGGGAGATGTTTTCTGTGCTCCCGCAGGTTTTCCTTGCCAGACAGAGTGGAAAAGCTTTCTGCTAGGATGTAGACCACAAAAGACGCTAAAGACGCAGGTACGATGCTCTCCGGAGCTAAGAGCCGCTGCCGGGCTTCTTTCGGCAGAAGCGGCGCTAAGAGAGCACTGTGAGCGGTACAATCGTCTTTGCGCGAAGAAGCCGCTTCTTCGGCTCCGGGAGCCGGAGAGAGCGGCAGCATCGGAAAACTGAAGAAGGAAGCTGTACAACACTGGGATTGTGTGCGCAGCTTGCCAACTGATAGAAAACAGTACCTTACACTTTCCTGACGTTTCCAATCACATGAATCTTCGATTGGAAGCTGTTTTGGACAACTTTTCTTTCCTTCATGCCAAACACTTGGCAGACCTCCGTGCAACGTCCAGAAGACGATGGGAGATGTTTTCTGTGCTCCCGCAGGTTTTCCTTGCCAGACAGAGTGGAAAAGCTTTCTGCTAGGATGTAGACCACAAAAGACGCTAAAGACGAAGGTACGATGCTCTCCGGAGCTAAGAGCCGCTGCCGGGCTTCTTTCGGCAGAAGCGGCGCTAAGAGAGCACTGTGAGCGGTACAATCGTCTTTGCGCGAAGAAGCCGCTTCTTCGGCTCCGGGAGCCGGAGAGAGCGGGCAGCATCGCAAAGGTGAAGAAGGAAGCTGTACAACACTGGGGATTGTGTGCGCAGCTTGCCAACTGATAGAAAACAGTACCTTACACTTTCCTGACGTTTCCAATCACATGAATCTTCGATTGGAAGCTGTTTTGGACAACTTTTCTTTCCTTCATGCCAAACACTTGGCAGACCTCCGTGCAACGTCCAGAAGACGATGGGAGATGTTTTCTGTGCTCCCGCAGGTTTTCCTTGCCAGACAGAGTGGAAAAGCTTTCTGCTAGGATGTAGACCACAAAAGACGCTAAAGACGCAGGTACGATGCTCTCCGGAGCTAAGAGCCGCTGCCGGGCTTCTTTCGGCAGAAGCGGCGCTAAGAGAGCACTGTGAGCGGTACAATCGTCTTTGCGCGAAGAAGCCGCTTCTTCGGCTCCGGGAGCCGGAGAGAGGCGGCAGCATCGGAAAACTGAAGAAGGAAGCTGTACAACACTGGGATTGTGTGCGCAGCTTGCCAACTGATAGAAAACAGTACCTTACACTTTCCTGACGTTTCCAATCACATGAATCTTCGATTGGAAGCTGTTTTGGACAACTTTTCTTTCCTTCATGCCAAACACTTGGCAGACCTCCGTGCAACGTCCAGAAGACGATGGGAGATGTTTTCTGTGCTCCCGCAGGTTTTCCTTGCCAGACAGAGTGGAAAAGCTTTCTGCTAGGATGTAGACCACAAAAGACGCTAAAGACGAAGGTACGATGCTCTCCGGAGCTAAGAGCCGCTGCCGGGCTTCTTTCGGCAGAAGCGGCGCTAAGAGAGCACTGTGAGCGGTACAATCGTCTTTGCGCGAAGAAGCCGCTTCTTCGGCTCCGGGAGCCGGAGAGAGCGGCAGCATCGGAAAGGTGAAGAAGGAAGCTGTACAACACTGGGATTGTGTGCGCAGCTTGCCAACTGATAGAAAACAGTACCTTACACTTTCCTGACGTTTCCAATCACATGAATCTTCGATTGGAAGCTGTTTTGGACAACTTTTCTTTCCTTCATGCCAAACACTTGGCAGACCTCCGTGCAACGTCCAGAAGACGATGGGAGATGTTTTCTGTGCTCCCGCAGGTTTTCCTTGCCAGACAGAGTGGAAAAGCTTTCTGCTAGGATGTAGACCACAAAAGACGCTAAAGACGAAGGTACGATGCTCTCCGGAGCTAAGAGCCGCTGCCGGGCTTCTTTCGGCAGAAGCGGCGCTAAGAGAGCACTGTGAGCGGTACAATCGTCTTTGCGCGAAGAAGCCGCTTCTTCGGCTCCGGGAGCCGGAGAGAGCGGCAGCATCGCAAAGGTGAAGAAGGAAGCTGTACAACACTGGGATTGTGTGCGCAGCTTGCCAACTGATAGAAAACAGTACCTTACACTTTCCTGACGTTTCCAATCACATGAATCTTCGATTGGAAGCTGTTTTGGACAACTTTTCTTTCCTTCATGCCAAACACTTGGCAGACCTCCGTGCAACGTCCAGAAGACGATGGGAGATGTTTTCTGTGCTCCCGCAGGTTTTCCTTGCCAGACAGAGTGGAAAAGCTTTCTGCTAGGATGTAGACCACAAAAGACGCTAAAGACGAAGGTACGATGCTCTCCGGAGCTAAGAGCCGCTGCCGGGCTTCTTTCGGCAGAAGCGGCGCTAAGAGAGCACTGTGAGCGGTACAATCGTCTTTGCGCGAAGAAGCCGCTTCTTCGGCTCCGGGAGCCGGAGAGAGCGGCAGCATCGGAAAACTGAAGAAGGAAGCTGTACAACACTGGGATTGTGTGCGCAGCTTGCCAACTGATAGAAAACAGTACCTTACACTTTCCTGACGTTTCCAATCACATGAATCTTCGATTGGAAGCTGTTTTGGACAACTTTTCTTTCCTTCATGCCAAACACTTGGCAGACCTCCGTGCAACGTCCAGAAGACGATGGGAGATGTTTTCTGTGCTCCCACAGGTTTTCCTTGCCAGACAGAGTGGAAAAGCTTTCTGCTAGGATGTAGACCACAAAAGACGCTAAAGACGAAGGTACGATGCTCTCCGGAGCTAAGAGCCGCTGCCGGGCTTCTTTCGGCAGAAGCGGCGCTAAGAGAGCACTGTGAGCGGTACAATCGTCTTTGCGCGAAGAAGCCGCTTCTTCGGCTCCGGGAGCCGGAGAGAGCGGCAGCATCGGAAAGGTGAAGAAGGAAGCTGTACAACACTGGGATTGTGTGCGCAGCTTGCCAACTGATAGAAAACAGTACCTTACACTTTCCTGACGTTTCCAATCACATGAATCTTCGATTGGAAGCTGTTTTGGACAACTTTTCTTTCCTTCATGCCAAACACTTGGCAGACCTCCGTGCAACGTCCAGAAGACGATGGGAGATGTTTTCTGTGCTCCCGCAGGTTTTCCTTGCCAGACAGAGTGGAAAAGCTTTCTGCTAGGATGTAGACCACAAAAGACGCTAAAGACGCAGGTACGATGCTCTCCGGAGCTAAGAGCCGCTGCCGGGCTTCTTTCGGCAGAAGCGGCGCTAAGAGAGCACTGTGAGCGGTACAATCGTCTTTGCGCGAAGAAGCCGCTTCTTCGGCTCCGGGAGCCGGAGAGAGCGGCAGCATCGGAAAACTGAAGAAGGAAGCTGTACAACACTGGGATTGTGGTGCGCAGCTTGCCAACTGATAGAAAACAGTACCTTACACTTTCCTGACGTTTCCAATCACATGAAATCTTCGATTGGAAGCTGTTTTGGACAACTTTTCTTTCCTTCATGCCAAACAC